>NW_024070189.1:97531609-97812734 GCF_014754425.2 Oryx dammah | reverse complement strand
GCGGCCGCCGGGCCTGGTCACGTGACCGCCGAGGTCGGCGCCTGGGGAGGGGGCGGGGCCGAGGGGCGGGGCTCCCGGCGGCCCCCGGGGCTACGGGGTCCAGGCCACCGTGCGCCCCCCTCCGGAGCGGAAGCTGCCGGGTCGGTTTCGCTCCTCTTTCCTTCTTTCCGATTTCTCCGTTTTCCCACGGGTCACCCGATTGAGCGCGCGGTAACCCAGAGGAAAAGAGGGAGCCAAGTTAAAGCAGGGAGCGGTGGAGGCCTTTGGACCTCCCTGGACGTCCTCTCAAAAAAACAAAAACAACTCATTTTCTCCCTGTGTTTGCAAGTTGAGGCTTTCTTAGAACGGACTGTCATCCAAGGGCACCGGAGCTTCCCCCACAGGCTGCAGACAAGCTCTGAGCAGACTTGTGTTCAAATTCCAGCACCCTATGCCTTGGGGGAGTCCTCCAAACCTAACAGCCCCTTATCTGTTAAAAAAAAAAAAAAAAGAGAGAGAGAGAGAGAAAGAGAAGGATTGACCTACCCACCCTTGGAGGTGTTGACAAAGTGAAATGAGACAATGCATGCCAAGTGCTGTGAACGCAGTAAGCCCTGGACAAAGGTTAGCTGCTGTGATTTTTAGTGTTTTTGCTGTTGTTATGTAAAGAGATTTGACCTCTAAATCTGTCACGGACTCGCTGTGGGCCCTGTAGCGTCTGATCCTCAGTTTTCGCCTCTGTAAGATGGGGACACGCCTCTTCTTCGGGGCTGCTGCGTGCAGGTGGCGCTCCACCGTGCAGACTCGTGCCCGGTCGGAGGCGGAAGGTGAAGACCTCTGAGGAGCTTCTCCAGGGTCTCCGGAGTCCCTGGAGCATGCAGCCTGGCTCGTGGCAGACCGGGCACTCCCTTTCAAACTCGGTGACTGAACCAAGCTGCGGTCCACTGGGCGCGGGGCAGAGAGCGCTCCTCCGCCTTGGCGCCCTCCTGGGAGCCTCCAGAGCGGGGGAGGCTACCTTGGTTACCCGCAGCTTTGCATGGTATACGCGGTCCCAGAGATCGGGGCTGGGTGTTTTCTCTCTCCCTTTGGGCGACTCTTTGGGGCTGGGTAGTGGTGGTGGTCAGGAAGCAACAGTTAGAACCGGACATGGAACAACAGACTGGTTCCAAATAGGAAAAGGAGTGCGTCAAGGCTGTATATTGTCACCCTGCTTATTTAACTTATATGCATCATGAGAAACGCTGGACTGGAAGAAACACAAGCTGGAATCAAGATTGCTGGGAGAAATATCAATAACCTCAGATATACAGATGACACCACCCTTATGGCAGAAAGTGAAGAGGAGCTAAAAAGCCTCTTGATGAAAGTGAAAGAGGAGAGTGAAAAAGTTGGCTAAAAGCTCAATATTCAGAAAACGAAGATCATGGTATCTGATCCCATCACTTCATGGCAAATAGATGGGGAAACAGTGGAAACAGTGTCAGACTTTATTTTTTGAGCTCCAAAATCACTGCAGATGGTGACTGCAGCCATGAAATTAAAAGACGCTTCCTTGGAAGAGAAGTTATGATCAACCTAGATAGCATATTCAAAAGCAGAGACATTACTTTGCCGACTAAGGTCTGTCTAGTCAAGGCTATGTTTTTTCCAGTGGTCATGTATGGATGTGAGAGTTGGACTGTAAAGAAAGCTGAGTGCCGAAGAATTGATGCTTTTGAACTGTGGTGTTGGAGAAGACTCTTGAGCATCCCTTGGCCTGCAAGGAGATCCAACCAGTCCATTGTGAAGGAGATCAACCCTGGGATTTCTTTGGAAGGAATGATGCTAAAGCTGAAGCTCCAGTACTTTGGCCACCTCATGCGAAGAGTTGACTGATTGGAAAAGACTCTGATGCTGGGAGGGATTGGGGGCAGGAGGAGAAGGGGAAGACAGAGGATGAGATGGCTGGATGGTATCACTGACTTGATGGACGTGAATCTGAGTGAACTCTGGGAGTTGGTGATGGACAGGGAGGCCTGGCGTGCTGCGATTCATGGGGTCGCCAAGAGTCGGACACGACTGAGCGACTGAACTGAACTGAACTGAGTGGTGGTGAACAGAGAAAGAGGAACAGGAGGAAGAGAAATTATACCAGTCTACAATCCGCCCACTTCCCCCCTCCACGGTCTCCACCAAGTCCATCTTCATCATCGTTCACCTGGACCAGTGCAGTCGCCTCCTGTCTGGTCCCTGGGTTCCTTCCTTGACTGCATAGTCTCTTTTCCCCACAACAACCCAGGGATGCCTAGGAATGTCTAAGTCAGGTAATGTCCCACCTCTGCCTAGATCCCTCTTTGACTCCCAGCTTCCCCAGAGGAAAAGCCAAAGTCCTACCAGCAACCCACAAGGCCCTTCACCTTCCTTCTCTCCTCTTCTCCCACCTCTTCCCCTTGCTCACTCTGCAGCCACACCTGTTTCCTGGCAGTTCCTCAAATATTTATCCATTGAATTAAAGAAAGCTTTGAGCCAGCTCTTTTGCTTTTGATTTAAATGTGAGGAAACTCAGGCCCCTCACCCTCAATGAGCTTCCCAGGTGTGCTAGTGGGAAAGAAGCCCCGACTGTCAATGCAGTAGACACAAGAGACGCAGGTTCCATGCCTGGGTCAGAAAGATCCCCTGGAGGAGGGCATGGCCACCCATTCCAGTATCCTTGCCTGGAGAATCCCAGGGACAGAGGAGTGGGGAGAGAGTCCTACAGTCCACAAGGTCATGAAGAATCAGACATGACTGAAGCGACTTAGCACCAGTTATAAAGTCAAGATGTTTATCGTCCTTGCTGCATCTTATTCTCCAGCCCACCCATTTTACAGATGGGGATGATGGGGCCAAGCAAGGCTGAGAACCCGTCCACCACCTTATCCAGGGACGGGCTCTCTGCTGCCTGACACGTTTCCAGGCTGCTTCCCTGGATAGAGCTGGGGAACCCTGCCAAAGTCTCACTCCAACCCTCTGGCATTCATTTATTCAGTGAATATTTATCGGCAACCACTGGGGACTTCGGTAGCACTGGAAACAAAATTTCACTTTGGGCTTGAAACAGGGACACCAAGGACTTATTGTATAAACTCAGCCAAATATGATAACTGCACCAACACCTCCCTGTGCCTCCTCTGGCCTCTTTCCAGTCCTCTCTAGGGCTTTAGAAGCCCTAAATCACCCCCACCATAACCCACCTCTGCCTGCTGGAAAACCTGTTTCTGGCACTCTGGAGCTCTTAGGAAAAACACCACTCCTCATCTGGCCTACAAGGGAGTCCAGTCCAGCCTCTGCCCACCCATCCAGCCACATCCCCCTCCACTTCCCTCAACCCCATCTAACAAAACTGGCCTTCTCTCCGTTCCTCAAATATTCTCACCTTACTTCCAACCACAGGGCCTTTGCACTGGCTGTTCCCCAGTCTGTAATGCCCTTCCCTCCATCTCCCCAAGGCTGGCCTCTTCTGACCATTTAGGTCTCTGTTCTTATGTCATCTCCTCTGAGAAATCTTCCCAGAGCACCCCCATAGCCTGTCATCTCTGGCCCATGGCTCTGCTTTTTTTTTTTTTTTTTAATGTGGACCATTTTAAAGTCTTTGTTGAATTTGTTACAATACTGCTTCTGTTTTATGTTTTGTCTTTTTGACCACCAGGCATGTGGGATGTTAGGTGCCTGATCATACCCACAACCCCCTGCGTTGGAAGGTGAAGTCTTAACTGCTGAACCGCCAGGGAAGCCCGTTTTCTCTCTTTTAAATATCACTTGTCCCTGAAATTTCCCAGTAACTGGCCTAAGCTCACTCAGTCTTTGTGGAAGGAGTAAATGCACTGAGTGTGAGCTGTCAGGAGAAAGGTAACCCAGCCAGTGAATGCCTTGGGAGGACAGCTGCCCTATTGTAGAGGAGGCAGAAGGGCTGGCACTAAGGGACAAATTAGGAAATTGCCAAATAGAGAAGAAAAGGGTGTGTGGTGGAAGGAACAGCAGAAGCAAAAAGGCCCAGAGGTGGGTGAGGTAGAACCTGGTATATCCTTCTTCCTCTGCCCTTGTCTCCCACCCACATCCCCTCACTCATTCCACTCTGGCTGCATAGCCTCCTCACCCGTGCTGATTCTTACCTCAGGGCCTCTGCACTGGCTGTTCTCACGGCCTGTAATGCTTTTCCTTCTCATCTTGGCATTCTCTCTTTCCCACTTCATCTCCATCTTTGTCTAAATGTCACCTTCTTAAGAAAGTCTTCCCTGACTGCATCTCCACCCAGAACAAGGCCCACCCCGTCTCTACCAAACTCCACCCCTCAAATACTTTTTTCATCCTTGCAAATTTTAATACATTTGACGACTATATTCTTTCTTGTCAGACTTTACTAGGAAGATGTCAGTTGCCAGAGGCAGGAGGGGCTTCCCTAGTGGCTCAGTGATAAAGAACCCACCTGCCAAGCAGGAGACATGGGTTCAATCCCTGGGTCGGGAAGATCCCCTGGAAGAGGAAATGGCAACCCACTCCAGTATTCTTGACTGGAGAATCCCATGAATAGGGGAGCCTGGCGGCTACAGTCCACGGGGTCGCAAAGAGTCGGACACAACCTAGAGACTAAACAACAACAAAATAGGATAGGGATTTTTGTCTTGTTCACTGCTGGGCCTCTGGCTCCTTGTTGATTTTCAGTCCCTAAGTGGTAACTGACTCTTTGTGAACCCATGGACTGCAGCACCCCCGGCTTCCCTGTCCTTCATCATCTCCTGGAGTTTGTTCAAACTCATGTCCATTGAGTTAGTGATGCCATCCATTCATTTCATTCTCTGCTGTCCCCTTCTCCTCCTGCCTTCAATCTTTCCCAGCATCAGGGTCTTTTCCAGGGAGACAGCTCTTCCCATCAGGTGGCCAAAGTATTGGAGCTTCAGCTTCAGCATCAGTCCTTCCAATGAATATCAGGGTTGATTTCCTTCAGGATTGAGTGCTTTGATCTCCTTGCTGTCCAAAGGACTCTCAAGAGTCTTCTCCATCACCATGGTTCGAAAGCATCAATTCTTTGGCGCTCAGCCTTCTTTATGGTCCAACTTTCACATCTGTACATGACTACTCTTGCTCCTAGAACAGGGATTAGCACACAGAAGTTACTCAAAAAACAGCTGTTGGATGAAAAGATGAACAAACCAGGTATCATGAAAGCATGGCTGGAGATGGGTGTTTGTTTTTTTTTTTTTTTTTGCTGATGAACTTGGAGTAGAGAAAACACTCCAGATGTTGCCTATAGTGGGAGGGGAATTCAGACCTGACCCTGAGGACTGTGGGAACTACTGGTAGATTCTTAGCAGGGGAGGAACTGAATAAGGATTATTTCTCAAAAGATAAGGCTCTTTGCAAAGCAAGTCTTCACCAGCGGGGAGAGGGGCGGGCCCTGAGAAAAGAAATAGGAGTAGATTCATTTGCCACCAGAAGAACTACATGTATCAACAAGGCTAAACTCAAAAACATGTGGAGGGAGGGGATAAAGAAGCAAGTTTGAAAAATGATAGTTTGCTATTATTTATATAAATTACAAAAAAATCCAGAAAGGGATATTATGTATCAAGTTTGTGGAGCAGTTCAGAGTAGTGGGCAGTATGCCTGGCATCCTGGCTGAGGTTTGCCAGGCTGCATGCGTGCTAAGTTGCTTCAGTTGCATCTGAGTTTTTGTGACCCTGTGGACTGTAGCCAGCCAGGCTCCTCTGTCCATGGGATTCTCCAGGCCAGAATACTGGAGTGGGTTGCTATTCACTTCTCCGGGGGAGCTTCCCTACCCAGGGATCGAACTCACATCTCTCATGTCTCCTGCACTGGCAGGCGTATTCTTTACCACTGGCGCCACCTGCGAAGCCATCTGGGTCCAAATTCTGGGACCACTGCACAGGGACGGTGAGACCCTGGGCAAGTTTCTTTTTTTTTTTTTTAATTATTTTTATTTATTGAATGAATTTATTTGGCTGTACCACGTCTTAGTTGTGGCATATAGAATCTTAGTTCCCTGACCAGATCGAGCCCAGGCACTCTGCATTGGGAGCATGGAGTCCTAGCCACTCAGCCACCAGGGAAGTCCCTGGGAAAGTTTCTTCACTTCTCTGAGCCTCAGTTTCTTCATCTGTGAAAAGAAATCATCACAGTGCCATCTCCCTCATAGGGTTGCTGGGAAGCTTAAATGAATTAATTCTCATAAAGCTTAGAATGCGTGTGCATGCTCAGCTGCTCAGTCATGTCCAACTCTTGGCATCTCCATGGACTGTTGTCCACCAGGCTTCTCTGTTCATGCGATTTTTCAGGCAAGAATACTGGAGTGGGTTGCCATTTCCAACTCCAAAATCACGGAATCGGGCTGCAGTGATTGTTCAGTTATTTTTACTGAGGCTGTTTCTGTAGTGGGGGAGGGGAATGGAGTTGGGGATGTGAATAGAAGTGACTTCCACTTTAACAATAATGTTATGTTATGTCTTTTAAATTATTGATTATTTTGATTGAGGTGCAACTTACCTATGGTAGAGTACACAGATCTTTTGGCGTGCAGCAATATGAATTTGTATATATGCATCTACCCCTGCGGCCTCCACTCCCCTGTTGCATAAATTTTACCTGTACCCTTTCCCTGGCAAGCTCCTTGTGTAGATTCTATGTAAATTAACTTTACATAGAAGTTCTTGAGCTTCATACTTCATGGAATCATTTTATGATTTTTAAAAATGGCTGGACTCCTTTTCTCTTTAAGTTTTTTTTTTTTTAATATGGACTAAAGTCTTTATTGAATTTGTTACAATATTGTTTCTGTTTTTATGTTTTGGCTTTTTGGCCACAGCATGTGGGATCTTAGCTCCCAAAGCAGGGATTGAACCCACACTCCCTTCATTGGAAGGTGAAGTCTTAACCACTGGACCACCAGGGAAGTCCCCAAATGTCTGGATTCTTTCCCTTAACATTTATTTTGTTTTCTGTTAATGTAAAATTCACCCTTTTAAAGGGTACAATCCAATGTACACTGGATTGTACAGTGTACAGTGTATGTTTGTAAAGAATGTGATGTTTTTAATATTTATCCATCATGTTGTGGATATTAATCATTCATTCCTTTTTATTTCTAGTGGTATTCCATGGTGTGAATGGACCACAGTTTCTTTCTTCATTCATTTGTTGATGGACGTTTGTGTTGTTTCCAGTCTGGATCTGTTATGTATAAGGATAACTTTTTGACCACACCGTGCAGTGTGTGGGAACTTAGTTCCTGGACCAGGGATCAAGCCCACAACCCCTGCCTTGGAAGCATGGAGTGTTACCCACTGAACCACTAGGGAAAGTGAAAAAGTAAAAGTGAAGTCGTTCAGTCAAGTCCAACTCTTTGCGACCCCATGGACTGTAGCCTACCAGGCTCCTCAGTCCATGGGATTTTCCAGGCCAGAATATTGGAGTGGGTTGCCATTTCCTTCTCCAGGGGATCTTCCTGACTCAGGGATCAAACCCAGGTCTCTGGCATTGTAGGCAGATGCTTTACCATCTGAGCTACCAGGGATTGCGCTGAACCACCAGGGAAGTCCTGTTCATATCTTTTTGTGGACAAAAAAAATGTTTCCTTGGACTTCTCTGGTGGTGCAATGGATAAGAATTCAGTGGCCAATGCAGGGGACACGGGTTCAACCTCTGGTCTGGGGAGATTCCACATGCCAAGCGGCAACTGCGTCTGTGCGCCTTAACTCCTGAGCCCATGCACTAGAGCCCACGAGCCACAGTGACTGAAACCCGCACGCTCTAAGACCTGCAAGACGCAACTAATGATCTACTCATCAGTAGCTCCTGTGCTGCAGCTCCTGAAGCCTGAACACCTAGAGCCTGTGCTCGGAAGCAAGAGAAACCACCGCAACGAGAAGCCTGCACACAGCAGCTAGAGAGTAGACCCCACTTGCCGCAACTAGAGAAAGTCTGCGGGCAGCAGTGAAGATCAAGTGCAGCCAAAAATTGAAAAAAATAATAACAGTGTGTATATGTCAAAAAAAAATTTTTTTTAACGTTTCATTGATTGTTATGAGGACTGCTTAGTCATGACATAGGTGCCTGTTCAATGCAATGGGTCTGATTGGAGATGATTTTTTTCTGTCTTCAGGGGGTGGGGGTGGACATTAGCAATGTCTGGAGGCATTTCTGGTTTGGAGACATTGAGGCACGGGTGTTACTGGCATCGAGAGGCCAAGAATGCTCCTAAACATCCTACAAGGCACGGGATGGCTCCCACTGCAAAGAAGGATCCGGCTCAGATGTCAAGAGTGTTGGGCTCGAGGTTCCCTAGTTAAGCTTATTACAAACTGCCAAATCATTTTCTGAAGTGGTCTTCTCATTTCTGGTTCCTCCACAGAACTCTCCTCCAACCTCGGTACTGCAAGTCTTTTCCTTTTTAGCCATTTGGGTGGGTGTTTAAAAATCTTTCCTGTCTTAAAATAATTCTGAAGTGAATCAGGCCAATATGACAAACGTGAACATTTTTTCATCTTGGGTGGTGGATATACTTTAGCTGGCTCTAATCTTCTGGATTTAAAGTTTGTAGGATTTTTGTTTGTTTGTTTCTTGTGGCTTTCTTGTTGCTTGTTTTGAATAGTAGAAGCTCCCCCTGGCTGCATAGATGGTGAATGCCCTGTTTTTTTCTCCCCCCGCCCCCCTTGTTTTCCAAGACTTCTTTACTGGACTCAACTGGCTCCAGTCTCCTCCTTCTCCGGCATCATCTCAGATAATCTAATTCCTCCAAGGTCACCTTTCACCTGCTTTCCTGGAGCTCCTCTTCTTTCCCCAGGAACTGGTTTTCTCCAGGCTTACCTGGCTTTGGCCTCTATCTCCACCTATAGACGTTCTGTTGTTCCATCGCTAAGGTGTGCCCAACTCTTTGTGAGATAGAGGTTTTGGCTAAGTCTGATAAAGAGAGCTGGCTTTGGCTTGAATTCCTGCCAGCAGTGTGACTTTGGGACCGAGACTAACTCTCTCTGGAGCTCAGGTCAACCACCTGACAATAGATAGGAACAATGGATGTGCTAATACACACAGCTCATCTATTCCAGGTGAGGGTTAATCTGCTGATATATTTAGATTTCTCAGAACAAGGCTGAGCACCAGGACAGACACTGGGGTGAAAAGTAGGGGAGTCACTTGCCTCCAACACAGCATTTTAAGGGGGTGCCCCCAAATTAAATACGTGTTTTTTTAATGTGCAATTTTTAAAAAATCAAAAGTAATGGGGAAAAAATCCAAATAAAGGCAGGATCAGGGCTTCCCTGCTGGCTCAGTGGTAAAGTAGCCACCTTTCATTGCAGGAGACACAGGTTCAATCCCTAATCTGTGAAGACCCCGCATACCTCAAAGCAACTAAGCCTGAGTGCCATGACTACTGAGCCTGTGCTCTGGAGCCCCAGAGCCACAACTACTGAGCCCACATGCTGCAGGTACTGAAGCCCACAAGCCCTAGAGACTGTGCTCTGCAGCAAGAGGAGCCAACGAAACGAGAAGCTCTCTCATCACCACCAGAGAGCAGTCCCTGCTTGCCACAACTACGTTACCCACACAGCAACGTAGACCCTGCACAGTCAATAATAAATAAATAAATAAATAAATAAATTGTTATTATTATTATTTTTTAAAGACAGGATCAGTAGTTCTGAACGTTTCCTTTTGCCTCAGGTGCCAATATGCCTTGCCGTAGCACTGTTACTGACCCTGTCTTTACTTAAAATTTTGATATTTTGCTCATCAGATATTTTAGAGAGATTTTAAGCATTAATTTCAATTTTAAAATACTGCATTCAAATATTATTTATCTTGATGACTCCGTTTTTTAAGATTAAAAAAATTATTTTTTTATTTTTGGCTCTGCTGGGTCTTTGTTGCTATGAGTGGGCTCTTTCTAGTTGCGGAGAGCAGGGGCTACTCTCCGCTGTGCGTGTTTCTCATTGCAGTGGCTTCTCTTGTTGTGGAGCACAGGCTCCAGGTGCACGGGGTTCAGTAGTTGCAGCACTCAGCCTCAGTAGTTGTGGCTCTTGGGCTTAGTTGCTGCACTGCATGTGGGATCTTCCCGGACCAGGGATGGAACCCACGTCCCCTACATTGCAAGGCAGATTCTTAACCACTGAACAACCAGAGAAGTCTCATGAGTTTTTTGCTTTGGTGTTTGGTACCCCCCCTTTAAGTCTGCATGCCTCACTCTCATTCTGGCCCCGTTTCCCCACTTCCGGTATAGAGGAAGTGCTCTATAAGTGTTCTGATGTAATTATTACATACAATATCTACCTTATGTCATGTAAAGCCCCCCTCTGGATTGACTGGTTTCTCTTCATTGGGCTTTTTGATTGAAGTTATACCTGTGATGACTTTAGCTCTGAATTTGTCTCAGACACGGACCCTGCGATAGCTTTATACTAAAGGAAAACTGAAATGCCTGAACCTCTTTGGAAAACTGTGGAGAAAGAGTTAATTGTGTTAAGGGCTTAGGGAGACTGAAAAGCTGGAGCAGGCTTATGGGGTTTGCCCTACTTACTTTCCTTCCTCCTTCCCACCCCCCAAATCTCCCATAGCTGAGAAAAGACTGACACTACCCGGTATCGCAAGAATTAAGAATCACTGGAACTTTCACAGGGTGCTAGTGAGAATGTAAAGTGGAACAACCACTTAGAAAACTGTCAGGATCTACCTAAGCTGAACACTCACATGACCTTCCACTCACCATTTCACTCCGAGGTATTTGCCCTAGAGAGGTAAATTCGTTTTCACAAAAATATTTGCATATGATTTATTAATAATGGCCAAACACTGGAGAAAAAATTTCTATCTATAAGTGAAAGGAGAAACTACATTGGCTATATTGTGGAATAGCCACACAGTGGAATACTGCTGCTGCTGCTAAGTCGCTTCAGTCGTGTCCTACTCTGTGCGACCCCATAGACGGCAGCCCACCAGGCTCCCCCGTCCCTGGGATTCTCCAGGCAAGAACACTGGAGTCGGTTGCCATTTCCTTCTCCAATGCATGAAAGTGAACGTGAAAGTGAAGTCGCTCAGTCCCGTCCGACTCTTAGCGACCCCATGGATTGCAG
The DNA here is from genome assembly GCF_014754425.2 of Oryx dammah. NCBI lineage: Eukaryota > Metazoa > Chordata > Mammalia > Artiodactyla > Bovidae > Oryx > Oryx dammah. The sequence continues at coordinate 97,801,656 of NW_024070189.1, read as the reverse complement.
CCTACCAGGCTCCTCCGTCCATGGGATTTTCCAGGCAACAGTACTGGAGTGGGGTGCCATCGCCTTCTCCGAGAGGAATACTACTCAGGAGTAAAAAAGAAGGAATATTGCTATGTACAGCTATGTGGAAAATCTCCAAACATTTTGTTGAGCAGAAGCCAGACACAAAAGACAATCTTCTGCATGATTCTGTTTATATGAAATTCAAGAACAGACAAGATTATAGTGATAGAAGTAAACATAGTGGTTGCCTGGTTGGGGCAGGAGGGAGGAAAGGGGTGTGGCTGACTTGAGAGGGACACAACAGAACTTTCTGTGGTGATGGAAATGTTCTATAACAGCACCAGGCAATTGTCACTCAGGTATCAATCATCAGAACTCATGGGAACGCTCAACTCAGGGCAGGATAAAAAGGCTGGTATCATTCCAAGCTCCCTAGCCTTCTCAGAACCCTTTCAGAACCTCTACGCTGCAGGACCACTTCTAAAGCTTCTTTCCTCAGCGTAGAGGCCATATTTCCTAAGGGCGAGACACTCACCCTGGGCTCACATCACGGCTTCGGTTGCCCGTACTAAATATGGTGGCACACGAGCCGGTTACAACCTCGACCACGTGACGGTACGCTCGCAGACGCCCGCTTCGGTCAGCCCACTCCGGCGTACTTTTAGATTGACCAATGAATCGGAGGTATGAGGCACGCCCTTTTCCCCTCTCCACCAATAGCCTCCAGACGCCTTCCGCAGAATCCAATCACCGCTTCCGCCTGTCTTGAATGAAAAGCGAGCGGTCCAGTGAGCTGAGCCGCAGTCGGACGCAGGAGGCAGGAAGCGCAACAGCGCGTGTCGGGGCGCGAGAACGATAACCGGAGCCGGGTGCTCTCTTCGCAGCACGGGGAAGCGAACGAGGAATCAGGTGAGCGGCTGGCCCAGGCGCGGGGCCGCGGTGCGGAGACGTCGGATCGGCGGGCGAGCGGGAGGTAGACGCCAGGGGTTGAGGGAAGGAGACCGGGCGCGAGACAAGGGGAGGCGGGGCGGTTGGGGTGTCCGGAGCGCGCGTCGGCGGCCGTTGGGCGTTAGGGCGCATGCGCGAGGGGCAGACCGGCCGTTGGTGCGCGGGTACGGGTCCGCTTCCGGGAGGGGCTGTCATGGCCGCCTGCAGGCTGAACCCCACCTTGGGGCAGAGTCTGCCTGTTCTTGGAAGCCCGAGACGATTTGGGGAGGGGTCAGGAGGCGACGCGGGGGTCTGGGGCCGCGGAGCGCGAAGCCGGAGCTGGTAGACGTGGCGATCTTCAAGATCGAAAGACTCTTCCTCCGTTCTTGCTTTGAGTTTCGGGGGGGTGGATTCGTGGTTCCAGAGATTTAGGGCAAAAAATGTTCCAATAAGAAACAAAGTCTTAAATGAAAATTCTCTTGGGGGGCACTTCAGGGTGAAAAGGGTACGCGAAAGGGTCTGAGTTGTTACTTAGTCGTCTGTCAGCTTTCAAGTTGATCAGCTCTTGAGGCCTCTGCCCCTTTTTCTGGGTGGAGCAAACAGCGCCAAATCCTGTCCTGATCTAATTTGGTTTGATTTTTAGGTTCTGTCTAGCCAGTCCCTAGAAATTTTTGTGTGTCAAGCTTAGTCTGTCATTAAATTTGTCTCCCCATTAAAACAAAAAGAGTTTCTTCGAACTCTTCTCTTATTGTTTGGAATGCACATCTCTTTCCGGATTTTAAGCCCAGAGTAGAGGACGCTGCCTCTTTTATGTCCAAGACTCCCCCAGGGGTTGGTCCTTCCCTGTAGGGTGATCCATCCTCTTTTCCCTCTCTAACAATGCTCCCACCGTGGTTAACCCTCTTTGATTTGGTGTCTGGTTTTCCCTGCTGCTGGTCCCTTAACTTACTCCATCTTCTCTGGAGTAACTTGGTCTTGAGCAAATCCTGATTGAGTCACAACTAAAAACCTAATCAGCGATTTCTTATTGTTCAGCGAATTAAGTATGAATGCTCTGGGCCTAACCAGCTTGGTTTTCTGCCTCTTGCTTCAAGCAGCCAGTTCTTTCCAACCCCTGAAAGGGTTTGGACTAGTGGTTTCTGGACTGCCCTTTGCTGGCGCCTTTTCTTCTCTTTGATGCTTGATGTGAGCCTTCCTGTTTTCACCAGTAGGAATCCTCAGTACTTGTATCGGATTGCCTCTTTCAAGAATCCCATAAGGATACTTGCTTAGCCCCTAAACTCTGCCTTGAGGCCCCGATTCTGATTCCATTCATTCAGCCATTTGCTCTTGAGTGTTTACTTGTTATGTACTGGGTGCTGGGCTGGCGTGACTGGAGGGGGTGTTTCTTTAGTTGGACCCAACTTTGGAATATGCCTTTTTGGAACAACAGAACAGCTTCCCTGATGTTCAGTGGGTAAAGAATCTGCCTGCATTGCAGGAGACATAGAGATGGAGGCTTGATCCATGGGTCAGGAACATCCCCTGGAGGAGAAAATGGCAACCCACTCCAGTATTTTTGCCTGAAAAATCCTAAGAACAGAGGAGCCTGGTGGGCTACAGTCCATGGTGTCAATAAGAGTTGGAAATGACAGAGTGACTAAACACAATGGAAAACGCCTTTTTGAAACAACAGAGGTCTGAAAAAAGTGGGAAAAGCAAGTTGAAAGGTGCTGAGGCATGTTTGAGGCTCAGCAGCAAGGCCTGTGTGTGAGGGTGACGGGGGCGACAAACTCTTGAGTATAGAGAGAGTCAGGTTGTGCCGGGCTTGATAGGCTGTGATGAAGACTGTTTTACTCTGAACACAGTGAGATCCTGTGGAGGGTGTTGAGCAGAGGAGGGGCTTTCTCTGACAGCTTTTTTAGGCTCCCTCCAGCAGCTGAGGGGCATTGAGGGGGGAGTGGGAGATGGAAAGCAAGGAGCCCAACAAGGCGGCTTTTGGCATAATCCAGGCAAGAGGTGACAGTGCCCAAGTGGCTATCAGCTGACAATGGCTAAAACGAACTGTAGTATTCCAGTAAAAAGGAATATTCATCAGCCACAAAAAGGAATGGTGTACTGATACATGGCCACAATATGGAGGAACCTTGAAAAATTATGTGAGTAAAAGAAGTCAGACTGTCACATGTTGTATGATTCCATTATATGAAATGTTCCAGATAGGCAGATTCATAAAAAGAAAGTAGATTAGTGGTTGCCAAAGTAAGTTGGGGGGGCACAGGATGGTAGCCTAAGGATTCAGTCTTATTGACGTGAGGAAATGTGTGCTAAAGGTGATTGTGGCAGCAGTTGAAAGTATCTGCGATGCGACTGCACAAGAAACCAAGAAAATGTGCCTTTTGAACAGTGCCTTGCATGGCATGTGAATGTCTCCATAAAGCTGCTCTAATCTAAAAAGAAAGGTGATGGCGGCCTGAGAGCCAGTGACGTAGCAGCGGGGAGAAGTGGCCTGATGGACCTGCTTGGCTTTATTGGCTGTAGGACAGGAAAAGAGAAAAGACAGAACAGTTCAGAGAACAGAGTTGCCTTTTCTCAGATGCGGGTTGAGGGGAGAGGTTGTTCATAGAAAGGCCGCACGGAGGTGGTTAAGGCCCTGGGGCTGCATACTCACAGAGGATGAGTGCCGAAAGGGCCACAAATTGGGCCTGGGACCATCAAGATCTATCTCAGGAAGAGGGACTATTTTTAGCACTTCCACCCCTTACACTGGGCTTCCCTGAGGGCTGAATGGTAAAGAACCCGCCTCCCAATGCGGGAGATGTGGGTTCAGTCCCCGGGTCGGGAAGATCCCCTGGAGGAGGGCATGGCAACCCACTCTAGTATTCTTGCCTGGAAAATCCCATGGACAGAGGAACCTGGCCATCTACAGTTCACGTGGTTACAAAGAGAAACGACTTAGCAACTAAATGACAACAACAACCACCCCCTTGACTGGAGGCTGGGGTGCAACAGGGAGGACAAAAGACAGTATTCTCATGTTTGGGTCCCTTGTAGCCTGCACCCACTAGGTGCTCTGTGTGTCTGAATTAAATGAAGCCAGGAAGTGATCGCACTTTGTATTAATTCTTTTTACCATCTTGGCTGTATTCTCCCTGGCTCCAGGCCCAATGGGAGGTCTTTTCATGAGAGCACTTAATTATTCCCTTGTGCAAACCACAAATAGCAGGAGCAGCTGGGGCTGGGTAGACACTGGCGAGCTCACAAGCTCCCATCTCTCCAGCATCCTGGCAGTTGCATCTCTAGGCTCAGGGTGGGGTCCTTGGGGAGTGAAGGGGGAGGGGAATCCTTGAGACTAGGTGGTCTGAGGCTATTCAGTAGAGCTGAGACGGAGGCATTTATTTGTTCAGAGACCAGAAGTAATGCAGGCAGAGTCATGCCTGTGGGGCTGGGCGACCTGAGCTGGGGTAGAGGCTCAGTGAGTATCATCAGCCAAATGAGGCTGGGGGTGGCATGGAATGGGGTGGGCAGGGGCCAGTGAGGGAGGTTGCAAGTGGAAAGGAATTGGGGTTTCACTTGGTACACCTGTGGTTGTGTCCTGAAGGGTCCCAGGGAGAGGTGAGGCAGCTCGGTGGAGGGTGGTGGAGAGGTGGGCACAACAGGTGGAAGCTGGGAAGTGCCACGTAGCTGGGGTAGTGGGACCTGCTGTTGGAGTCAGTGGCGGAGGTGAGTTAGAGAGAGATCGGAGAATGAGGTCCGGTCTTGGCTTCAGTGGCTGGGCGGCCAGACCTGACCCCAGGACCTCAGCCGCCTCAGACTTGTGTCAGCAGCTCGCAGCTTTTGTGCAGCCGGCTCCCTCTTGCCCCTCGCTCTGGGAATTTTCCTGCCTGCATCAGTCACTGTTGTTGCTTCTCTGAGCCCTGTTCCCCCTCCTCTGTTATCAGCAGCATGGCGGAACAGGATGTGGAAAACGAGCTTCTGGATTATGAGGAAGATGAAGAGCCCCAGGCACCTCCAGAGAGTGCTCCACCTCCCCCCAAGAAAGACATTAAGGGTTCCTATGTTTCCATCCACAGCTCTGGCTTCCGGGACTTTCTGTTGAAGCCGGAGCTCCTGAGGGCCATAGTGGACTGTGGCTTTGAGCATCCGTCAGAGGGTACGCATCCCTGGGTCCTTCCCTTCCTCTGTGCTCCCACTGCTTTGGCGTGGTCCCCTCAGGTGAGGGGCCTGCACGGAGGGAGCGTCCGTCCAGTTTCTGATAGCTCATGTGCTCTCTTCCCTCAGTCCAGCACGAGTGTATTCCACAAGCCATCCTGGGCATGGACATCTTGTGCCAGGCCAAGTCAGGGATGGGCAAGACAGCAGTTTTTGTGTTGGCCACTCTGCAGCAGATTGAGCCCGTCAACGGACAGGTGGGTGGACACCCTCCCTGCTAGGCCCCAGCTCCCTGATGTAGCAGGAATCGTGGGTGGTCTTGTTAAAAATCCTTGTTCCTGCATCCTCTTTGTGGACTTTTAAAATTAAGTACGGTACGTAGTTCTACTGGAATAGGAGATGGCAACCCACTCTAGTATTCTTGCTTGGAAAATCTCATGAACAGTAGGAACCTCATAGGCTACAGTCCATGGCATCGCAAAGAGTCGGATGCAAGTGAGCAACTTAGCACACACACTTAGTTGTTACCAATATCGCCCCCAAAATGATAAGCCAAGAGGAAAAACTGAGAAGTGACCGGTCTGACCACCCGGCAAGATGGCTGTTGCTTCCACATGTGCTTTTCTGGATCGTGCATATACGGGATGGTGTTCTTATACTGAACACAGTTTTGTTACTGCTTTTATTGCCGACAGGACACAGTTGTCTTCTCATGCTTGAATGTTGTAGTTCACTATTTTGAGGGGGTAATTGAGGCGTGTGCAGGTGTTCTGTTCCTGACATGCTGGGGCACACCTCCCTGGGTGGTGTGTGGGTGCCTGCACCCTTGTTACTGGCCTTAGGGTGGGTGGTCTCGGAGGGCAGGGTTTCATGGGACGTCATGGTGTGGTCTCAGTCCTTGGCACTGTGGGCCAGGAAGGTGTGGTAGCCTCCCCCTGGTGGTCATAGGCCAGCCAAAGGGCAGGCTTGGGAAGCTGTTAGCATGGAGCTGTTAGCTAGGTGTCTCCCTGGCCTAGGGGGACACACCTGAGTAGCTCTAAGGAGACGTAGGGAGGGCTTTCCTGGTGGCTCCAGTGCAGGAGATGCAGGTTCAGTCCCTGGGTTAGGAAGATCCCTTAGAGGAGGAAATGGCAACCTTGGACAGAGGAGCCTGATGGGCTACAGTCCATTGGGTCGAAGAGTCAGATGTGACTGAGGGAGTAAACAAAAACAACAAACAGTAAGTCTTATCACCTGCTAGGGAAAAAAATAAGATACAGGGAGTGAGCAGCAGCTGATAGACTGGGAGAAGATGGGGCCATATGGACTGGACCTTCCAGTGGCCCAAAGGGGTGGGGGCTGCCAGGGGACCAGCACCAGGGTGGGCTCTGGCCAGGGGAGGACTTCGGACATTGCCTTGAGGGTCTCTGCCCCACAGGTGACGGTCCTTGTGATGTGCCACACTCGAGAGCTGGCCTTCCAGATCAGCAAGGAGTACGAGCGCTTCTCCAAATACATGCCCAGCGTCAAGGTGAGTCCCCAGGCCAAGTGAGGCATCATGTGGCCCTCTGTAGCCTTGCTGGCCACGGCGCTGGCTCAGCCGGCATTAACCAGGCTTGGCTGCAGCGGCTGCCTTTGAGGTCTGTGGTGGTTTACGCTCCTTAAAAGCCTGATGAATTATGAATGGCCCCCAGAGGCCTTTGCCAGTCTCAGTCCTGGGGCTGCTTTTCAGTGGAGCTGGGGCCAGGCTCAGGCCTCTTCTGTACCCAGGCACCAGGTCTGGGGTGTCGGTGGGGGCTTTTCAGGGTTGTGAACTGAGTGGCCGCAGTCACAAGAGTTGGGTGTGAGCTTTTGGCCACTAGATGGTTGACAGCAGCTTTCCGCCCGCATAGGTGTCTGTGTTCTTTGGGGGCCTATCCATCAAGAAGGATGAGGAGGTGTTGAAGAGGAACTGTCCCCACGTGGTGGTGGGGACGCCGGGCCGGATCCTGGCACTTGTGCGCAATAGGAGCCTCAACCTGAAGAATGTGAAGCACTTCGTGTTGGATGAGTGTGACAAGATGCTGGAGCAGCTGGGTGAGTGTCTGCGCCGGGTCTGCGGGCTGTGGAGGCCCCTTGCAGCATCCCCCAGACTTCAGAGCCAGGCCCTGAGAGGGCAGGCCAGAGGTTTCCCCAGAGTGGGGTCATGTGGGTGGCCGGCAGTCAGGTCTCCTGGAAACAGATTTGCGGGCAAATCCTGGCATTTGGCAGAGTGAACTGCGGCTTCTGAGCTAGATCTTGGAGTGGGACCACATGGCCCAAGATAAGCCATGTCTGGGCACATGTCCGTGTTAGCCGAGGACTGTGGCCTTGCCGCCTGCTGGTTTAGCTCTAGGCCCCCGCCTGCGCTCAGGGAGCCCTGACAGACAGGGCTGGTGGGAACTGGGGCTTGTGCCTGGGAGGCGGCTGCAGCTCTCACTCCAGCGGCTGTCTCTGCCTCAGGCTCCCCACCCTGAAGCGTGGCTGGAGGCGCGCTGGCACGGCTGCTCCGCTCTGGCAGCGTGTAAGTGGATTGCCGCTCCTCCCGCGCCTGTGCTTATTACCCTAAGTCCGGACCCTCAGGCACCTGGGGTTCCCTCCTCCGGCCAGTCTGCGCTCACACCGCCCTTGTCATGGGGCCAGCAGCTCCCTGGCACAGGTTGGGAGGGATTGGATCCGGTCTTGGGTGGGGCTCATGGTCTGGCAGGCGCTCACGCCCCATTGCTTGCCAGATATGCGGCGGGACGTGCAGGAAATCTTTCGCCTGACCCCCCACGAGAAGCAGTGCATGATGTTCAGCGCCACCTTGAGCAAGGAGATCCGACCTGTGTGCAGGAAGTTCATGCAAGATGTGAGTAATGGCGGAGAGCTCAGTGCGGTAGCTTCGGCCTTCGAGGGTGCAGGCTCTTGCTGCTCCCCAACATCCACGCTGCCCTCATGGCACAAGCATGCTGGAAGGCCGGCGGAGCCTCTTCCTCTCTTGTCAAACTGGGAGCTGAGAGCTTGGTCTACACCTGAACCGGGCCGGACCTTAGATCCAGCTATTGGGAGACAAGTATTGGGGGTACAGAGGCCTCTTGGAAGTATTGCAGCCACGGAGTCGCTTTTGGAAGGTTCTGGGCAGGCAGAAGGCCCAGAAGTAAGCCCCGCCTGGCTCTTCCTGCTCTCCTCCCCGCACAGCCCATGGAGGTGTTTGTGGACGACGAGACCAAGCTCACGCTGCACGGGCTACAGCAGTACTACGTGAAACTCAAGGACAGTGAGAAGAACCGCAAGCTCTTCGACCTCCTGGATGTGCTGGAGTTTAACCAGGTGATGCTTCTGCACTCCCGTGGCCTGTGCTGGGGTTCTTGGCCTGGGGGAGGGATTCTGGCCCTGACTCAGGTCTGCCCCTCCCTCCCTTGCAGGTTGTGATCTTTGTGAAGTCAGTGCAGCGCTGCATGGCCTTGGCCCAGCTCCTGGTGGAACAGAACTTCCCAGCTATTGCCATCCACAGGGGCATGGCTCAGGAGGAGCGGTGAGTGCGGGCCACTCTCAGCCCCTGGCAGGCCCTGTGGAGGGGATGCCACCCAGGGTCCCCGTATCTGATGGCCACCCCTTGTTCCTCTCGCACCTAGCCTGTCGCGCTATCAGCAGTTCAAGGACTTCCAGCGGCGGATCCTGGTGGCCACCAATCTGTTTGGCCGAGGGATGGACATTGAGCGCGTCAACATCGTCTTCAATTATGACATGCCTGAGGACTCGGACACCTACCTCCATCGTGTGAGTGGCCCCCGGGGGTGTCCCTTCCCTCCTGCCCCTTTCTCAGGGTTGGTGTTGGATGGGGACCTCTGTCTGTTCTCAGCCTGACCCTTGCTCCTGTCTCCCTGCAGGTGGCCCGTGCGGGTCGCTTCGGTACCAAAGGCCTGGCCGTTACTTTCGTGTCTGACGAGAACGATGCCAAAATCCTCAATGATGTCCAGGACCGGTTTGAAGTGAACGTGGCAGAGCTTCCAGAAGAAATTGACATCTCCACATACAGTAAGTGGCTCAGACAGGGCTGGGGTGCCGGGGTCGGGGGAGGGGGGACAGTGGTGGGGCCTATCCTCACCGCCCCCTCCTCACTGGCTTCCCCCGTCCCCCGTGTGTGTCTCACAGTTGAGCAGAGCCGGTAACCACATGCCCTGACGACCAGAGCCACTCTACTTCCCACGTGCTGCTGCTTCAAGTCCTCTTTCTAGGCAACACTGGGCCTTTCATTTTACTGTTTAAAAGCTGTAGATTTGTGCAAAAATACATTTTTATTATGGAAGTCTGGCTCCCACAGTGTCTGTTTTTGTCAGCTCACTGCATTTCATGGATACCAGGGGCCCATGGCCTGGTCGGTGAGCCTCTGGCCAGCAAGACATGCCACCTTCTGTGTCAACATGAGATTTAATTCTTGAAGTGTCAACACTGAATGGCTTATACAGATTAAAAAAAAAAACAATGTCCACAGCCTTCACATCAGTTTGAACCCTCTGCCCTGGGGCAGATGGGCCTTAGTACCATGAGCCTTGTTCGGCAAGGGGCTGAGAAGGGCTCTGCCCCTCTCCCACCGAGCCTCAGTCTTAGCTTACCCTAGAAGCAAAGTCTCAGCACCTTGGCCTCTTCTTCTGTAGCAAAGACAGATGACAGGAAAGGGCCAGGCTGGGCACGAGTCCTCATTCTTTCCGGGCCTGGTGTACTTGAGGGGGCTGCCCCTACCCTGGGTGCTGACCGGGGTGGAGCTGAGAGGCAGCAGGAAGTAGGTCCGACCCTCCACCCTTGCTGGGTGTTCAGGGGTTCGGTACCAGATAGTGGCTGTCACCCTCCTCTCCATGGTGTGTGCGGGGCCCGAGGCAGGGAGCAGAGCAAAGAGGGAGGAGAGGAGGTCATCTGTGTGTGCAAAAGCTGCTGAGGCCACAGGAGCTGCTGGTTTGGCCAGGACTGCGTCTTCACATGCCAGACTCTGAGGGCCTGAGGGCCTGGAAAGAAAGGAGCACCACGTCAGAACGGAGTCCAGAGACCCGGGGGCCTTCTGTCCTGCACCCCCTACCCCAGGCTCGGCCCTTACCTGAGTCTGATTGTGGCTAGAGCCAGACCCAGAGGTGGTTGTGGCGAACTCGGAGTACCTGTTCCCAGCAACCATGCAGGCCCACCTGCGGTACTCCTCCCTCACCTGTGGGGCACAGGGGCCAGGTCAGGGGAGGAGGGGCCCAGGACAGGAGGAGGGTCCCGGCCCCGCCCTCAGCCTGGCCTGCGGCCCACCTTCTTGTTAAGGAGGCAGTACAGCACGAAGAGGAAGAAGCCCTGCAGGCAGTTGAGGATGCTGAAGATGTAGGACAGCACCCAGCTCTCTGGGTCGAAGAGGAGCAGGCCGAAGACCCAGGTGCAGCCCAACACGAAGAGCTGGGCGATGGCCGTGATGGTCAGCACCCTGCAGGGAGGGGGCCAGTTGCAGCTGGGGGCCCCACCTCACACACCCACCTCTTCTGTCGGCCCCCCTCTCTGCCTGTCTCTCACCTGACTTTCTTTAATTTCTTTATGTCAGGGTTGATTTCAGAAAACTTCTGAGTGAGTTTCCAGACAGTAATCACAAAGATGATAGCATTGCCCTGGGCAGGAAGCAAAGAATTCAGATTAGGGGGTATCCTTGGAACTCGCAGGGAGAAAGCTGGTACAGGGGCTCAGTGTGGAGCTGAGTGCTTCAGATTTTCACGGGTGTGGGGTGGGGTGAGGTGAGAGTTACCAAAACGATGAAGGTCACAGGTCCCACAAAGCTCCAGAGGAAGCCACCCTCAAAATTCAACCAGCAGCTGGGCAAGAAGGGAGGGTCTGGTCAGCACCCAGTAAGTCCAGAGGGGAGCAACAGCTCTGTGCAACCCCCAAGCCCTGGCCTTCCCACCACCTCGCGCTCACAATTTCTCGCGGCCATAGCCCTTGCTGTAGGCGCCTGCCGAGATGCCCACGATGAGCAGGGGCACGCCGTAACCGATCAGGCAGAGCCAGAGCTTTCTCAGGCCTTGGCCCTGGAACACGCGCACCACGAGGAAGTAGAGTTCCACGCCCTCGAGGCTCATCCAGCAGAAGGCGGCTAGGAAGCAGTAGTGCAGCAGCACGGCCACCAGGCGGCAGCGTGTCCCCACCTGCGCGGGGGAGGGCGGAGGGACGGGGTGGTGATGTCAGCGGTGGGCGGGTCCGGGACAACGCAGAAACAGTGAATGGGCAGGACCATATGCTTCCGCTGAGGGGAGGCCGACCACCCCACCCAGCTGGGAGTAGGCGGAGCTATTCCACTCCGGCCCTCGCAGGTCTAGCGCCCAGGTGCGAGGGGGGCGCTCCACGGGGCAGGGCCTCACCTCGCCGCCTTCGTTCTCGATGCCCGCCAGGAAGATGGCGGAGCCCACGAAGAGGCAGATGCAGAGGTGCAGGTGCACCGTGGTGCGCGAGCCCTGGATGGGCCGCACCAGCAGGAAGGTGAGGATGCACAGCAGCAGGCAGGCCAGCGACAGCGCCAGTCCCACCTTGGTGATCAGGGCCAGCTTCGGGTCCTAGATGCAGCACGGGCGGGCGGGACTCCATCAGCACCCTGAGGCCTTCCTGCCCTCCTTGTGGGCCCCACCACCCACCCACACCCACCTGGGACCTGGCCTGCAGGACTCTGATCAGGTGGCTCATCTCCCTCCACCTCCTCTACCATCAACATCTGAATAAACCTACCATGTCTCTCACCCTATATACCACCACCCCGGCACCCATGTGTGCAGCAGGTATCCCCAGTTCCTCTGGATGAGTGCCCCACTACACACCCAGACAGTTCTCCTTAGACGGTCCCCCGTGTATCCTCAATGGCTGCAACCTTCTTTCCCTACACTGATGAGCCCACCTCTCTGACCCTCATCTCCATCTCATCTCTTGCCTCTCCGACACCTCGCTGCAACTATGAGCTCATCAAAACCCACATTTGTGTCCTTCCTGGGCCTTGGGCCTGGACCGCCAGCCTCCCCTACTCTGCCTGACCCATTCCAGGTATTCACATGGCCCAGTGTATCTATGGATCCCTCAGGAGCTTTTAGCAATATTTAACAACTTGATGGAGGTTCCCCAGTGGCTCAGTGGTAAAGAATCCACCTGCCAATGCACTAGGAGATGCTGGTTTGATTTCTGGGTCAGGAAGATCCCCCAGAAGAGGAAAAGGCAACCCACTCTAGTATTCTTGCCAGGAGAATCTCATGGATAGAGGAGCCTGGCGGTCTACAGTCTGTGGGGTCATGAAAGAATTGGACACAACTTAATGACTAAACAACAACTTGTTGGGGGTGGGCCATCAGAGGGGCACTGGCTGAAGTAAGGCCCGCAGTGCCAGGCCACTCTCTTTAGTTGCTGAGTCATGTGGAGGTCTAGGGGTCCCAAGCAAGGGGCTGCATCTGGTCTGTGCAACCATGAGGAACCTCTGGGACCATTCCACTGAAACCAGCTGCCTGTCCCGCCTGAGCCAGCCATGCCACAGTGGGTTTCTGAGGATGGCCCCTTCTGCTCACCTCCACGTCGTAGTGGGCCATGAGGATGGCAAAGCTGCTTAGGTGGCTGCACTGGCAGGTGATGCTTCCGTTGCCGCTGCCCATCTTCCAGCAGCCCGAGGTGGCCCAGGACCCGTTCCCGTTGCTGTCTTTCTTCCAGAAGGCACAGATCAGCTCCTGCCGTGGCTTGAGCTCAGGCTGTTCCTAGGGAGAGGTGGTCATAGAAGTTAGCCTGGAACCCTCTCATGGGTACTGGGCTTGGGTGGACCCCAAAGAGGGCTGCTTCTCCTTTGACAGTTGTCTACTGAGCACCAACTGTGTGTGCCAGGCCAGGGGACCTGGGAGTGAACTGGGGAGACAGAAATCCCTGTCCTTCTGGGCTGACATTCTAGTGGGGGAGACAGACAGAAAATAATACACCTAATAAATAAGTAAACTAGATAGTGTGTTAGCAGGTGCTGAATGAGAAAGAAAAGAGCAAAGGGGAAAGGTGGGGTGTGATTACAGATGGTAATTTAAACAAGCAGGTCCAGGAAGGCCTAGAAGAGTAGGTGACATGTGAACGAGTTGACAGGTTAAGGACTGAATCTTGGCAGAGAGGTGTCCCAGGCAGAGGGCACGTGTCAAGGCCCTGAGGCACGTGTAAGGAAGCAGCCTAGTAGGTGGGGGTGGGGGAACGAAAGCTGCTAAGAGACCACAGGGACCTTGGCTATGGGGTGAGCAGTGTGGCTGATTGCCCTCCCCACCCCAGGACTCACATGGAGGGTGAAGGCAAAGGACACATTGGAGTCGAGTTTCTCAGTGTTTGTGTTGCTCAGAAAGACAGAGCTGACCGCTGAGAGAAGCGTGACCTTGGCACCTCGGACAGGACTCTCGTAGGTCTCTTTCAGCTTCTCCAAGTCCAGTTTCAAAGAGGCATTGGCCAGCAATTTTTTCATGTTCTGACTGGAGAGGATGCCCACCACGGAGGGGCCTAGGGGACAGACATGCTGGCTCCCTTCTGCTCTGCTTGCTTCCGTGCCCCATCCTTCCTCTGAAGATGTCTAATTCAAGCTCGCCCGTCTGCCGTGATGCCCAGAGTCCTGCCCCAAGGCTCGGTTTCCTGTGGCTGCATATTCTGAAGCTATGTTGTTGTTCAGTCCCTCAGGCATGTCCGACTCTTTGCGACCCCATGGACTGCAGCACGCCAGGCTTCCCCGTCCTTCACCATCTTCTGGAGCTTGCTCAAACTCACACCCATTGAGTCAGTGATGCCATCCAACCATCTCATCCTCTGTCGCCCCCTTTCCTCTTTCCCTCAATCTTTCCTGTATCCTAGCCGTATCCTAGCTTCTCCCTCCCTTTCCCTGGAGTGCTCGCTCTGGGTGCCTGCCATTACCTGACTCCCCGGCTGCAGCTGCCACAGTCCAGTCCAGCAGCATCCGTGCGTGGCTCTGGCCCACGGTGACATTTCCTTTCCCCTGCTCCTGGACCACCAGGGACAGCTCTGAGAAGAGAGAGTATGGTGATCGGGGGCTCTGGGTGTGGGATGGGGTCCTGGGGGGCTGGGGTGGAGCAGGACGTGGTCTCACCTGTGCCGTCATCCGAACGGTAGGTGAAGGAGCCTTTAGGTATGGCTTTGGCCAGGGTCCTCAGGGTCTCTTCGAGGCCTGAGAGCAGGTGAGTGGCTGTGACGTGCTTAGAAGGCTGATCCAGTGATTCCAGGTCTCCTGAGTTCTTCAACAGGTCATCCACTGACCTGACGAGGTCCTGTGGGTGACGAGTGACAGCTCCTGGGTTACTGCACCACAGGGGCTGCCTGAAGGACCCTGGTATCTCGCCTCCCCTCACCCCACCCCCGCAACTGGAGAACCCCCTGGGTTGCCTGGGGGACAGAACCAGGGGAATCATCAAGACACAGCAGTAGCCAGAAGATGAGTAAGGGGATTGAGCATGTGCCTGTGTGCACGTATTATAACAGCAACATTATAACAGCAACAGTGCTTAACATTTATCACTCACTGGCTTTATGTCAGGCCCTGTTCTAAAGTCTGCGGCTTTTCTGGTGGCTCAGTGGTAAAGAACCCACCTGCCAATGCAGGAGACGCGGGTTCAGTCCCTGGGTCAGGAAGATCCCCCAGAGAAGGCAATGGCTACCCACTTAAGTATTCTTGCCTGGAGAATCCCACAGACAGAGGAGCCTGGCAGGCTACAGTCCATGGGGTCGCAAAGAGTCGTTCATGACTGAGCATGCATGCAGGCACCTTCTCAGTCTGCAATGCCCGAAACAGTTGCCCTGAGCCCCAGATGTCACTTGAAATATGGCTCCACATTGAAATGCTAATAGTTTTAATCTATGGGGTTAAATGCAATTTTCACATTAATTTCACTTGTTTACTTCTTTTTGAAAAAATTAATTTTTTAATTGAAGGATAATTGCTTTATAGAATTTTGTTGTTTTCTAGCAAACCTCAACATGAATCAGCCATAGGTATACATATATCCCCTCGCTTTTGAACCTCCCTATCTCCCTACACATCCCACCCCTCTAGGTTGATACAGAGCCCGTTTGAGTTTCTCTACGTCTGCTTCTCCATTGCTGTCCTACCGTTTTTTCTAGATTCCATATATGTTAGTATACGATATGTATCTTTCTCTTTCTGACTTACTTTGTTCTGTATAATAGGCTCTAGTTTCATCCACCTCATTAGAACTGACTCAAATGTGCTCCTTTTAAGGGCTGAGTAATATTCCATTGTGTATATGTACCACAACTTATCCATTCATCTCAATGAACATCTAGGTTGCTTCCGTGTTCTAGCTATTGTAAATAGCACTGCAATGAACAATGGGATACATGTGTCTTTTTCAGTTTTGGCTTCCTCAGGGTATATGTCTAGGGGTGGAATTGCTGGGTCATATGGTGGTTTTATTCCTAGTTTTTTAAGGAATCTCCATACCATCTTCCATAGTGGCTGTATCAATTTACATTCCCACCAACAGTGCAAGAGGGTTCCCTTTTCTCCACACTCTCTCCAGCATTTATACTTCTACTCTTTAAATTTATTCTTTACCTTTATATTTTAAAAATGCAGCTACTGGAAAAATTCAAATGACATAAAGGGCTCACATATTTCTCTTTTAAAAAATTTATTATTATAATCTTTTTAGAGGCTCAATATTTCTACCAGGCCAAGCACATATGACATATAGTATTTATATTGTATGCCAGGCACTTTTCTTTGAGACTCACTCCTATTAGTTCATTTAAACCTTTTCCCCAACTGGATGAAGCAGGTACAATTTATGAAGTGAGGCAACTGAGGCTCAGAGAGGGGGAGTCACTTGCCTGAGGTCACACAGCAAGAACTGGCAGTGGGTGGGATGAGGGGTATTTGAACTCTGTAGCCTTGCTCCAAAGGTGAATTCTCAACTGCTCCATTCCACTGACATATTCCTCTCAAACGTGTGTGTGTGTGCGTGCGTGTGTGCGTGCGTGCACCTGGAGAATTCCACAGAGGGACTGAGCAACTAAATAACAGCAATCTGTGACTTTTGTATACAGATGTATCCGTTTGACCAGAGGCCTCTGCTTGGGCATCTCCATTCACACTGAAACATCCTCCCGCCACCCCACACTGTCCTGCCCTTACCTGCATGGATTTCTTGGCCGTGGCTGGTTTGAAGTCCCTGCTCATTTTCTGGACTCTTTCGAAGAAGGCAGAGAGTCTCTGGAGAGAGGGGAAAGGTGGGGAAGTCAGAGAGTTTCATCCTGGGTGGGGGAGCTTCGGGGAAAATGAGTGATCTGGGTGAGCTGGTTGGAGGGATTTTTTGCCGCTGGTCCCGCTGGGGCCACTCACCTGGCTCTTGATTCCAGGGGGAGCGGTCCAGAGGGGGAAGGAGATCTCTGCAAGGGACAGGACAGCAGTTCATTAGCTGTGGCAGTGTCTGTGTTTGCTGTGGGCGGGGCCTGGGGCCAGGGCAGTGCAGGTACCTTTACAGGTGGTGTTCTTTTGCTTATCCCCAAATCCAGGTTTAGGCTCCCAGCCTTGGCGGCAGTGGCATCTGTATGAACCCGCAGTGTTGACGCAGACGGTGGAGTTGTGACACCGATGCTCCCCGGAGCTGCACTCGTCCTTATCTGGGGACAAGAAGGAGGAGCTCAGGCGCTGCCCCAGCCCTGTGAGGCCCCTGTCCTCCTTGTGCCCCTCTTTTTCCCATATTAGTCCCCCAGGAGGTAACGCCAACCAGTGTCCACACATCCTCGAGTGGCGGACACTAAGCTTATTTATGGGAAGCGTGCAGAGTTCTGACACACAGCAGAAGAACCCCGCACATATAGGCAAGTTGTGAAAATACTGAAGTATCTTTTCTAGTGATTAGAAGAGATCCTGATGCTGGCAAGAGGAGAAGGGGACGACAGAGGATGACATCGCCTACTCAGTGGACATGAGTTTGAGCAAACTCCGGGTGATAGTGAAGGACAGCCTGGGGTGCTGCAGTCCATGGGTTGGCAAAGAGTCTGACAGGACTTAGCAACTGAACAACAGTTAGCTGCTGCCTAGAATCCCTGGGAGCTTTCCCCTTCGTACCCCAGCTCCTTCTCCAGGACCCCCCCAGATCTTACATTTAATTAACACATTAATCACATTTAATTAACAAGAATAAATGCCTGGCATAGCAGGACACCTCCAGCATTCATTCTGTTTGGTTTGTGTGGGTGCCACTGAATATGTGATCGGATGTTTTGAGTGTGGGCTCCCAGGTGGCTCAGTGGTAAAGGCTCTGTCTGCCAGTGCAGGAGCCCCAGGAGATGTGGGTTTAATCCCTGGGTTGGGAAGATCCCCTGGAAGAGCAAATGGTAACCCACTCCAGTATTCTTGCTGGGATAATGCCATGGACTATAGTCCATGGGGTCGCCAAGAGTCGGACAAGACGACTTGAGCATGCACGCACACTCCAAGAGTGTAACATCTGAGCTCCGAACCTTCACAGACAGTGTTGTTTGGGCCGTTCGGGGATCCAGCAATAGGCTTCCAGCCGGGGCGGCAGCGGCACTCATAGCTGCCCACGGAGTTGAGGCAGTGGGTGGAGATGTGGCATGGGTTTTTCCCCGAGGTGCATTCATTCACATCTGAGGACAAGGCCAGAGGGTTAGCATTACCGCCACTTCCGCTTCTCACTGCCCAGGACCAAGGACCCCACTGTGACTTCACGTGCTAGCACCTGGTGACCTTCAACTGGACTCTTAAAACACCTGTAAGATGGGCGTGGTAGGGGCCATGGTCCTCAGTTTATAGGCAGAAAAACTAGGAGTGAAACTGAGTCACAGGGGCTGGACTTCCAGACCAGCCCTGGACCAAGGTTCCCCTTCTAGGAACTGGAAGTGAGAGCTTCCTCTGCTCGAATGTGACAGATGCAGAAGGGGTGAGGTCTGGGAGATGTTCATAGAGCCAAGTTTGAGGCCTGAAGTCTCTGCTGTCTCCCTGGTCCGTGGTGGGACCATTCGGGAAGGCGATCCTCAGGCAGGGCCCTGGCAGACCCTTGTCGTCACAGGAACCTGAGTCTCCTCTCTGCTGCTTGGGCTCCAGGAACTGCCTCGGCTCCTTCCCTTGCTCCAGACCCGCCTCACCCTTTCTTGCTGAGGTTTCTACCTGTGCAATGCCTCGGGTCATCTGGGTTGAACTCCAAGCCGGGTGGGCACTGGCAGGTATAGCTGCCCTCGGTATTGATGCAGATGCTGCGGCCTTTACAGACTCGGGGTCTGTGCTGACATTCGTCCACGTCTGCAAGGGGAAGGAGAGCGTGATGGATACCTGCTGCTGTGGACAGCCTTCGGGCCTGCAGTTTGGCCACGTTTTCTGGTATAGAAGGATCCAGAAGGGCCCACTCTCTTCCCTGGTGAGTGAGGGCCTTTCCTCATTCACATGGAGGCATCCTATGGTGAGCATGGTGGCCCAGATGTTCTGTTGTCCAGATGTGGCCAGAAGTGGCCCAGTCCTCCCCGTCTGCCAGCTCTGGCTCCCTCAGCCTCCCTGGGAAGCTCCCAGCTTGGATAGGAACATAACAGCTGCCTGTGTCCCAGTCTGAGGATTTGGACGAAGGACTGGGTGGGCCTTCCTGGGAGCTGAGGGCAGCTGCATTCCCTCAGCAGGGCCCATCTTGGCTCCTAGTGATGGACTTTGTCCTGACTCCCCCAGGGCGAGGGCTGCCATCTGAGTTCTCCTTGGATCCTGCGGACTCCAGCAAGACAGCACTCTCCTGTCCTTGCTAACTCTGAGGCTCCAGCTCCCTGAAGATGGACCAAGATCCACCCCTGAGTCAGGCAGCTCAAGGACAATGTTTTGGGGCAGTGGCATGGAAAACGAGAATGACAGAAAAAGGTCAGGGACACCCAGGCAGTGGGCGCCAGGCTGTGCTCAACAGTGGGGCTGGTGTCTGGCCAGGCAGCTTTGGGGCTATGCAGGTACCTTTTTCTGATTCCCATGAAGGCTTCCCACAGACTGACAGGAAGTGGTAAGAATCCATATCTGAGCGAAGTTCACAATGAGCAAAGGCTGGGTGGCTGAAGCAGGGAGCAGGTGCCCTTGGGTGAAGGGTGGCAGGTGTTTCTGCCATCTTGGCACTTGGCCTCCCACTGGAGACGCAGATCTGTGCATCCTGCTGGGTGGGGCTCAGCCTCCACCTTCTGTCCCCACGTGGTCTGGGTCACTGTGGGGCCCTGACTGGTCTCCTCAGTAAAGGGTCAGGCCAGGGGCAGCGGTCTCCGACGACGTCTCATCATCTGGTCCAGATGGAAGCCTCTTTGTTCAACTGACTCTTGCAGCAGGTTGGGGGGTGATGTCACCCTGGGACACCCCTGACACAACATCCTCCCGGGCCTCGGTCATCAGAACTGCCTCAGGTCTGTGAACTGAAATTACTGGGGAGGGTCAGGGTGGAGCCTTGGCTGGGGTGGGGAAATAGATGGAGGCTGAGAAGCTGAGATGTGGGTCAGGGTGACAGAAGGCGTCTTCTCCAGGCAGGTTGCTGGGCCAGGGGCATGGCCAGCCAGGGACCCTGGACTGTTCCTTGAATCTCCTCCTTCAGTATTTCTAGACAGGTCCCCAGAGTCCACCACGACCCAGGTGTCAGAGGCCCCAGTGGGGGGCAGGTCTCCTCCCAGCAGTCATTAACAATGGCAAGAGGACAGATACGGCTCTGGGACACACGGTGCTGTGACCACACTGAGTACCTTGAATGTCACCTCTCCTTTGTGTTATGCAAATAAGATGCCACATGACGGTGGGGTGGATGTTCTGAACATTCAGAAGAGCCCCTCTGCAGAGGTTCTGAGCCTTGGGGTTCCGAGAGGGCTGGGAGACCAGGCAGATGCACAGGACGGCCTTCTGATGCCAGAGAAAGTGGGGTGAGGAAGCCAGGGAGCAGCCCCCACAGCCTGGACACGGATGGACACATGCTCAGGTGCAGCAAAGGCTGCAATGCTGAAATGGGGGTGCACAGACAGTCCAGCTGAGCCCGCCAGAGAGCTAGGTCTTCAGGCGGCAGGCTTTAGTCCCAGTCAGTAGGCTGCTCTCCACCTGGCACCCTTCTTGAGGCCCTTGGAGGTCCCTCTCCCAACTCACTCTTGTTCATGCATGTCTCTAGAAAAACTCGCAACAGTGGGTGGGCAGCACACCCAGTCCAGGCATACTGAGTGGGATCCATGACCACCATGTACTGTTGTGCAGGCTGATCACTGCACAAGGGTATCCAGCCAAGGAAGCAGGTGAAAACCAGCTCACACTCCATTCCCCAAACACACGGTTCAATGAGACGACAGGGAACTTTTCCCTATTCACGTGAAGGCTCTGGCCAGGCCATATGTTTCAAGCACAACATCCACCCACAGAGGACCCTGTGAACCAGCAGAGACCCCACAGATGCAGGACCTCTCTTTCCTCCCACCAGGGAGGCTCTGCTGCCCTCTATCTGCAGGGCAGGAGGGAAGGGGCTGGGACCAAGGTTGTGGTCTCTTCTCTGGGCAGCAGAGTGGGTCAAAGGACCCTCCTCAGAGTCCTCTGGATCCTGGGTTCAGCCCCCTTCTCACCTCCCACCTTCCCTCTCCTCCCCTCCCCATCCTCTGTATTCAGGTCTAACCATCTCCATGGAGCCCTCTCTGGAGTCCTGTCTGCCCACTGCTGGTCTCCTCTGCCCCTTCCCCTGCCTATCTTCTCCCACTGGAAAGGGGGCAAAGCCTAGTGATGTGTGGAGGCCAGGTTCCTCCTAGGTCCCTGGTGAGGGAGTGGACAGGACAGCTGCTCCTGAGCACCCACCCTGGGGCAGAGCCCCGAGGATGCCCATCCTGGAGAGGGTGAGTTAGATCATGATGACCATAATTTAAAATGCCAACAGCCCTCACTGTTTTGTGCTTTGTTATTCTTCTTCTTATTTATACCCCAGCAACTCTATGAGGTAAGCACCGCTGTCACACACTTTTTACAGATGGGTAAACTGAGGGACAGAGCAGTGAAGTAACTTGTCCAAGATCACACAGTTAGTAAAAGGCAAAGCTACTTTTGTTATTATCTGTAAAAGACACTCTTTTTGTTTGTTTAAAGCATAAACTCACAATTATATTATCACATCTCACATGTTAATGACTTCTTTTTTTTTTTTGGCTGAGCTGCGCAGCATGTGGGATCTTAGTTCCCTAGCCAAGGATTGAACCCATGTCCTGTGTATTGCAGGGTGGATTCTTAACCATTGGACCACCAGAGAGGTCCCAAACAGTGATTTCTGAATCAGTATCCTGGTTAGTGTCACACACAGAGAGATCAGGGGGCAAAGCCAGGTCCTGGGTCCCTGCTTCATCATGCCACTCTGCCTCTCTGTGCAAGCTGCACAGACATAGGTACACCTGTCCCAACACAGACCTGGGTGCCACCCCTGAAACCAGGATGCTGCAGGAAGGGCTCAGCACCTGAGGCTCAGCACCTGAGGCCCCAGACCTCAAGAATGAGAGGCGGGAAACACAGCCTCATTCTTACCTCGACATGTGTTCTCACTCTCATTCCGGAAGACCGCTGCCCCAGAAACAGGCTCATAGCCTGGGCTGCACGTGCAGTAGTAGCCCCCTTCTGTGTTCAAGCAGTCTGCTGAGCTTCCGCAGTCCACTGCCGAGGGCGGGCCACACTCGTTGATGTCTGGAGCACAACAGGGCAAAGGGTTACCGCCCAAAGGCACAAGTTTGGTCAGTGCAGAGATCCCCAACCCCTACCTGACTCCCCAGCTTTGGGCCTGAAGTTTAATCACTATCTTTTTAGAAAGAATTAGACTCTCAGGCCAGACAGCTGAGACTGGGCTGTGGCTGGAGCAAGCCACTCCTGAAGCTTGTGCAATCAGCTCTGTTCTTCTTGGCCCTCTGGCTGTCACCCCAGATTTAGACACAGTGGGAAGTGCTGAACTGGGCTGTGGGTAGAAGCTCTGTGTCCCCCTCCTCAGTCCTGAAAGGACAAACTGAGGCACAGACTCCAGACTCCTGGAGACCCAGCTGCCCTCTCTCCAGGAAGCCATGTGTATTCATGTCTCATCTCTCCATCTTCATATCTTTTCCTTTCTCTTTTTTTCTGTCCTTGATGATGGACCTGAGGACAAAGGCTGAGTCCCCCAACCAACACCCATGTCCCCCAGAAACACTGGACTGTACCCCACAATCTCTGCATGTCACGCCATCACCCCCAAGCTGCTGTACCGTCACAACTCTCCAAGGGGTCGGTGAAGATCTCCCCAGAAGAAGAAATGAATCCTGGAGCGCAGCGGCAGGCAGTGCCATTGACACATGAGGAGTTCGGAGGGCACCGCAGAGCGCAGGCTGTGGGGATGGAGACCTTGGTCAGAAGGTGAGGGCTGAGCCAGGGGCTGGGGACAGGGACAGGATCAACTCCAGGAGACGGGATGCTGGGGAGGCGTGACCCTGGCCTTCCCCCTGTAACCGGTTTGTCTCCTGCTTGGGCTGAGGGGTGCGGGCGGAAGTCTAGGGCCCCTTCCCCAGGCTCCAGCTGTGGACCAAGTTGCTCCCAGCAGACTCACCCTTGCTGTTCTGGGATCCAACTTCCGACAGAGTCAGCAAGAAGCACAACACTGGAACAGAGAGGGCGGGGTGTCAAAGGGGCCACCGAGCAGGGAAGGGCGGATGCAGTCCCCAGAGTAATGCAAACGAGGAAGAGGGGGCTCTCGGCCCCTCCCAGGCTTGGGCTCTGTCTCTGTCCGTTGCTCAAGGAGAAAGTGGGTACGTGGCATCTGCCTGCGAATGAACAGCCACGGCCAGGGGATCTGCCACCTGTCACCTGGAGGTGGGTTTCAGAAACTGAGGGATGGCAAGCTTCCCTGGTGGCTCATAATAAAGAATCCACCTGCCAGTGCCGGAGACATGGGTTCAGTCCCTGGTCCAGGAAGAACCCATATGCCACGGAGCAGCTGAGCCCACATGCCACAAGTACGGAAGCCCGAGGACCCTCGAGCCTGTGCTCCACAGCAAGAGAAGCCGCCTCAGTGAGAAGCCCAGAAACCACAGCCAGAGAGCAGTTCCCGCGAGCCACCACTAGGGAAAGCCTGTGCCCAGCAACAGACTAAGCACAGCCAGAGAGAAAGAAAGAAACTGAGGGATGAGGAAGAGTTCCAGGCACCGAGGGGTCCCAGCTCCTGGGGACCTGTGTGGGCAGCAGCTCAGTAATCAGACTGGAGCCAGGCGGCCCCAGGTCTCATCCTGGACTGCGGTCAGGCAACCTCATCTCTCAGAGCCTCAGCTTCCCCTTCTGCAGAGTGGGGATGATGACAGGACCCATTTGCTAGAGTACTGTGAGAATTAAGCCTGCAAATATCGCCTGGTGCATCAAAGTGTATTGTCATCAACGTTTCTTTTCTTTAAGTTATATTGGAGTATAGTTGATTTATGGTGTTGGGTTAATTTCAGGTGAACAGCAAAGTGATTCGGTTATACGTGTACATATATTCATTCTTTTTTCAGATTCTTTTCCCATAGAGATTATCACAGAATGTTGAGTAGAGTTCCCTGGGTAATGTTTCTTTATGTAAGGAGGGGGCAAGATCAGGCAGTTTTCTCAGATTCCACCCCCAACCCTGAATCTAAGATCCACCAGCTCTCATACCCTTCCTCAGGGACACAGGTTCACCCACCCCACACCCGTGTCGGTCAGTCCTGACGGCTGTCCTGGGACCCAGTGGCGATATTTCACCTTGGGCTCCCCCTGCCCCCACCCCAGCGCACAGGAAAATGCTGTGGGTTCACACTGGGGATGTTGCTGGAAGGGGGTCCTCTCTGGCTGTACTTACCACCCAGGGGTACCCCACTCTCAGGGCCTCTTCAAGTCATCAGGGCCTTCAGAGATGGGGATCTCCTTACAATTCCCCAAAGAGAGAGAGACAAGAAGACATGGGGAGAAAATAGAGATGAGAGAGAGGGAGGAAGAGAGAGATGAGGAGAGACAGATGGAGAGAAAGACAGAGGCAGAAGTTCAGGCAGTGATAGAGATGGCCAGTCCTAAAGGAAGTCAACCTTGCATACTCGTTGGAAGGACTGAAGCTGAAGCTCCAGTAACTTTGGCTACTTGAGGGGAAGAGCCGACTCATCGGAAAAGACCCTGATGCTGGGAAAGACTGAGTGCAGGAGAAGCGGGTGACAGAGGATGAGATGGTTAGATAGCATCCGCAACTCAATGAATATGGATTTGAGCAAACTCCGGGAGACTGTGGAGGACAGAGGAGCCTGGCGTGCTACAGTCCACGGGGTCGCAAAGCGTGGGACACGACTTAGTGGCTGTGCCACGAGAGAGACGGACAGAGAAATAGGGAACTCAGCAAGAGAGAAACAGATTGGACAAAGAAACACAGAGATGTGGAGACTGAGAGCGAGACAGGCAAACAATTAGGAGGCAGAGGATGGAAACAAAGGGGGAGGGAGGAGGAGGACAGTGCAGCCGCAGGGGGAAGCATGGAGGGCCTGGGGGAGGCACCTAGTCCCTGCCCACCTGGGAATGCTGTAGGAGGCAGCACAGACCCCAACAATCCAGGGAGACCCAGAAGGGGGCAGTGGGCGGACGGATGGGGGCAGGAGGAAGGGCAGGAGTGAGTCACTTCCTGGGCCAAGGGAAAGCATGACTCACAACTTGTCGCCCCTGGAGGGAGCTTCCAGGGGAATTCTGGGGTCTGTCATTGTGAGCACGGCTTAAAGGGCTGTGAGGGGTCAGCAGACCAGAGGGTCCCCTGGCCACTCAGTCCCTAAGTCCAAACGTGATACCCTCAGGTTGGCGGTGGGCATGGAGTCCCTCCCAGAAGCCCTCTCAGCACGGGTAAACCGAGGTTGGAATGCCCTTCCCCTTCCTCGTTTGCGGATTTCTCTCGTCCTCCTCTCTGGTCACAGGGCTTGGCTAGCTCCCCCCTCAGCTGGGACTCAGTTCCTCTTTGCAGGACAGCCCCCAAATTACTGCCGTCCCCCACCCCTCCCACCACCGCAGCAAGATGCAGCCTGGGCTGATTCGTCCCCATTTCCCAACTTCCTGCTCACAACTGCCCTGTTTGTGTCCATTCTGCAGATGGAATTGAGGCCTGGAGCCCAGAAAAGGCTCAGGAAGAATCTGGTGAACAGAGGAGCTTGGGAAAGTTGGAACTGGGGCCTCCCTGGTGGTTCAGTGATGAAGAACACACCCACCAGTGCAGGAGACATGGTTTTGAGCCCAGAACTGGGAAGATCCCACATGACGAGGAGCAACTACGTGCGCCACAACTACTGAGCTTGTGCCCTAGAGCCCCGGAGGTACAATTACTGAGCCAACGTGCCTCTAAGAGTAGCCACTGCAACGAGAAGCCTGTGCACCGGAACGAGAGAGTAGCCCCGCTGACAGCAACTAGAGAAAAGTCCTCGCGGCAGTGAGGACCCAGCTGAGCCTAAAACAAATAAAAAACAAAAAGTGACAACACTTAAAAAGGTGGAATGGGGTCAAGTTTCCCAGACCCCATATCCCAGCGTGGGGGCGGGACAGCTCTTCTGAGCCCCATGCCCTCCGCCAGGGCGGGGTCGGGCTCTGCTCCCCCACCACAGAGGCTCCCAGGCCACGATTTCTCCATCTGGGTCCTTGGAAGTCACCCAAACAGGAGCTGGGAGAGGAGCTGCTGGTCATCTGCGCCCAGTCCCATCTGGTTTGCATTCCCCCTGGCGAGCCCTGAGGGGTTAGATTCCTGGGGTGGGGGCAGGGCGGGCATCCTCTTTTTCTCCTCCTCCTCAGACCCTCCAGTCTCCCCCCAGACCCGCCAGTGAAATAACAGCGTGCGTGTCCTCAGTTGCTTCAGCTGTGTCTGACTCTTTTCAACCCTTATGAACTGTAGCCCACCGGGCTCCCCTGTCCATGGGATTCTCCAGGCAAGAGTACTGGAGTGGGTTGCCATGCCCTCCTGCAGGGAATCTTCCCAACCCAGGAATCCAACCCATGTCTCCTGCATCACAGGTGGATTCTTTACCGCGGAGCCAATAAAAATATTGTTTACTTAATTCTTCCTGTGAACCAGGAATAGTTTGCTTTGGAACTCACTTAACACAGCCCAATAAGGTGAAGATCGGTCTTACCCCCATTTTACAGATGTGCAAAGTGAGGCTCAGAGGCAGTGAGATTCAGCTCCAGTGACACACCACTCCCCTCTCCATCAGGTGTGACCCACAGACTCCTCTTTCTAGCTTCCCCGCCTGGGAGCCACTGAGCTTATGCCTGCCAACCTGGGCCAGCACGGGGAATCCCGTCCCAGGGCGACCTGGGAAGCCCTGGTTGGTACCTCAAGCGCCATTTCTTCATTCTCTTTGTTGCTTGGTTGCTTAGGCAACCAGCTGCCCAGATAACCGTTAGAGCCACCCTGGGTGGGGCGGGAAGGGGAGGCCCTGGGGAAGTCACAGCAAAAGTTCAAACCTGCCACCAGCGCCGAGCCGGTAAAATCTTTTCCACCCGCCTGCAGCTGAATCCCAGCTGGGTCCGGGGGAGCAAGAATGAGGGTCTCTGGGGCTGATTTTGCCACTGAGACAGTGTGGGACATGTTGGGGGTACCCCCATCTGGCAGTGAAGAGGTCCCGCCCCCCAGTCCTCTAGCCCCCCAGCATCTCCCTACAACCCGTGTTAAGAGCCGCCACCTGTGTGTGTGTGAGAGAGAGAGAGAGAGACAGAGAAGGTCTCCGCACTCCCTTTTTGCCCCTCCTCCTTTCCCAAACCTGTCTCCCACTTTGGGAGCAGTTCAGAGAGCTCAGCGATTTCTCTGGGAGACAGGGACAGGCTCTAGAAAATGCCGGAGAATCCTGCCACGGTGTGGGGGTGCCTGGCCCCTGGCCCCAGGCCCCCTCAGCACCCGCCCCCAAGCCCGGCCATGTGGCTCCCTTCCAGGCTGGCCCCAGAGCTGCCAGCTGCACCTCGCATTTCTCCAGGGAAAAGAGGGTGCGGGGGCTCCCTGGCCGCTTGCCCTTACCCCTCAGGGCCCCAGAGCGCTCACCGTGAAAGAGAAGAAAGAGGCCGCCGTGGGGGCCTCCCATGGTCCGAGCTGGCGCAGGGGAAGCAAATGGGGCAGGGCTGTTTCTGTCGCCGAGCCGGGCAGCTGTGCAAGCTTTCCCAAGGCCCGCCTGGCCTTTATAAAGGGGGGCGGGGGAGCAGCCGCGAGCCCAGGGCCCTCCCCGGAACTGGCGGGGCAGCTGGAAGCCAACAGGAAAGTGGAGCGAAAACACAGACCCAGGGGCGCCTAACGCGCGCGCGCGCACACACACACATTAAGGTACAACCTGCCCTTTGGGTGTGTGCACTTTCTGGCCCCTGTGTAAAACGGCTGGCGGATCCCAGAGGCTAGAGGACGGGGAGGAGTCTTGCCAGGACCTGCTTGCCTTGTCTGGCCAGAGGCGTGTAGGCTGGGGAGGGGCCGCGCTCAGAAATAACTCGGGGCTCCCACGTTGCGGGGACCACCCTGTATTGGCTGCCTTGTCTTGTTGAATCTCTAACGCCAGTTTCTGCGCTAACAGGAACTTCCTCCTTTGTTTTCCAGATGAGGAAACTGAGGCCCAGAGAGGCCAGAGTCCACACGAGAGCTGTGCGGGGGGTGGGGCATTTTAAAGGGGCCCTTCGTGGAAGCCAGGCTGGCTGGCGCCAAGAAAGCGGAACTGCGGGGCCCCAGGGCCTTGGAGGTCCGAGGTCCAGGAGCTGGCCTTTTCTGGGCCAGCGTTTCACCTGGTGGGAGACATATTTCAGGGATTCATGGACACTGCGTTAATCAACAGAGAAATCACATCATAGGAGAGTTGTTTCCTTTTCTAATTAGTCATGTGACTGACTTGTCTCTGAAACCATCTCATCTTTTAAAACAAACAAACAAAAAAACACTATTATTTGTAAAGCACTTAATCTGAGCAAGGCCAGATTCACCTAGAGAAAGTGAAAGAAAATGTTAAGTCTCTCAGTTGTGAAGCTATAGCCCACCAGGCTCCTCTGTCCCTGGAATTCTCCAGGCAAGAATACTGGAGTGCCCATTCCCTTCTCCAGGGGATCTTCCTGACCCAGGGATTGAACCCAGGTCTCCTGCTTTGCAAGAAGGTTCTTTACTATCTGAGCCATTATGGAAGCCCTTTAGTAGATTCAACTAGAGTTATCTATCTATTTTAATTCACTGACTCCTCAAAATACCTTTGAGGCAGATGTTGCTATGATTCCCATTTTGCAGAAGGGGAAAGTTGAGGCACAGTTCACAAGTAGCTAAACGGAGATCCACAAGCAGGCAGCAGGGTCCCCAAGTGTCTGCAAGGAGCCCAAGCTCCAGCAGAAAGTCTCAGTTGGGGCTAATGTGTCTTTAACACCCTGGTAGCCCTGAAGTTTTTCCAGCTAGAATCCATAGCTTTATGTTCCTTGTGTTATTATGTATTTGTTAAGCTTACAGACTATCTGAGGCAATGAGAAGGGTTTTTTAATTAGGACATCAAAATAAAGATTCTTTTAAAGGAATGGATTCAAGAATGCAACAGCATAGACAATTAAATAAAACATTAAGTACATAATAGTCTAAAAGGGGGAGGATTGTGGTCATGGAAAAAAAAGGTCACCCTTGGCCAAAGACAGACAAACATTATCCCAGGGGTGGTGGAGCACCCCCAGTTGTAAAATTAACCCATTCCTGCCCTTGCTGTCCTTTTGATCTGTACAGGTCATGGAAAGGGGGCCCCATCAGGGAAACTGGGGCCTCTCTGGGCCTCAGTTTCCCCAGGGGGAGGGGAGAGGATATGGGAGGAGACTGGGAAGTGAGGGAGCCAGACCAGGCCCAAAGTGGATTTTTGGCTTTTTTCCTTTAAAACTGGAAACGCCAGGGCTGGACATCCTCCCCTCCCCTACAGGTCTGACAGCTGGTGCTTACAAAAGCTGGGGGGGGGTGGGGGTGAGGTTTCCAGCCTAGGGAGCCACTGACCCCCGCCCCCACCCAGGGATGTGTCTTGGGCCCTTGGAGCAGGTGTAACCAGCTTGGGACTCAATTTTCCTTTCTGGAGAATGGGACTATAATGCCTGTCTGCTGGCTTCACAGAGCAGGCTGAGGAAGGAACCAGTGATATGAGAGAGAAGGCTTGGGGAAGGCACAAAGGGGGACATTACACTCCCCCACCCCCACCCTGGCTCCTCCCCCTCCACCCCCTCCATAATCTGGCATAATCAGCAAGTCCTACAGCTCTGCCTTGAGATGGACCCAGAATCTTTCTACTTCTCCTTCTTATTGGACCCCACCCTGGTCCAGCCATGTTATCTCCTTGGTCTGTGTTCCAGCTTCTGCAACGCGCCCCATCCCCGCCAACCCACACTCCTTTCCCCTCCAAGAGGCCCAAGGGTGCCTGAGTCAGGTCTCATCTCTCCTCTGCTCAAGAGCACTCCATGGCTCCCTCTTCCCTTGGAGTAAAACCACGTGTCCTCTTTCAGCCCATAAGATCCTGCCTGCTCTGCTGGGCCACCTCCCTGCCCTCACCTCCTCCCACTTTCCCACTCTCACTTGGCTACAGTTTTTCTTTTGGAAAACACTGGGCGTGGTGTGACCGCAGGGCCTTTACACAGGCAATTGTCTGCCTGGAGCACTCTTACCCAGAGAACCAGGTAACCTCTGTCTCCTCTCCCTCCTTGCCCGAACGTTCCCTGACCTAACCTCCACCCAGGCCTTCGTGTCATAAATCTAATTCTCTGGATACTCCCTGCTTTCTGAGTCTGTCACTGTTCACCATCCCCCCATCATAAAATCTACCTACTTAATTTGTCTACTGTCAGCCTGGAGGGCAGAGCTTTGGTTCATTTGCCTTTCTGCAGAAGCAGAGCTTCCCTAGCGGCTCAGGGGTAGAGAATCCACCTGCCAATGCAGGAGATGCAAGTTTGATCCCTGGGTGGGGAATCCCCTCGAGAAAGAAATGGGAGCCCACTCCAATATTCTTGCCCGGGAAATCCTATGGATAGGGGAGCCTGGTGGGTTACAGTCCGTGGGGTCAACTTAGCAACTAAACAAGATACAGAGCAGAGCCTGCACCCAGTAGGGCTCCACTGAAGGAAGTCCCCTGCAGCCTTCCTGATCTGGCCCCTGCTGAGGCGTCACGGTGTTTCTCCCCCACCCTCTGCCCTGAAGTCCCAGCCCCAATCTCATGACCTCTGGTCCTCAACTGTGTGGGGCAAGGAGGGAACATGGTCCCTGTTGATCAGCTGGGAAACCAGCACGTGGGTGAGGTGGAGTGGGGTGTGATCGGGCCGCTGGCCTGCGATTCCTCAGCTAGGAAGTAACTGATCCAGGACTAGTCAACCAATCAGAATGATAGCCGTATATATTATATTTTTAGTATTGTAGCTGCCATGTAACATGTCACTGGGCTTCCCAGGTGGGGCTCAGTGGTAAAGAGCCTGTCTATCAATGCAGGAGATAAGGGTTCCTTGTCTCCCTGGGTTGGGAAGATCCCCTGGGGGAGGGTATGGAAACCCACTCCAGTATTCTTGCCCAGAGAATCACATGGACAAAGGAGCCTGGCCAGCTACAGTCCATGGGGTTGCAAAGAGTCAGACACGACTTAGTGGCTAAACAGTGGCAGCAGCAGCAGCAGCCAAGGTTATACAGTTAGTGAGTACATCAGGATCTGTTAGGATGATTCCCTTCTCTTTGGTACTGTCTGGGGTGGGGAGGGAGGGGGGACCCCAATATCCTGCCCCCTGGCTTCTGGCGTCACCAGCCCATGCCCAGCCACACTTGCAAGCCTGGGCTGAGGCAGGGGGTCAGATGGGGTCTTTGGGCGGAGAGGGGCATAACAGGAAGCCCCCTGTTAGGGAGACAATGGCAGAGGAAGGGGTGGGCCAGCCCCCACACAGATGAGCCCAGCTGCCGGCTCCAGGAGGGCGGCACAGCTATTGTGAGGCTAGACAGCTGTCCCTGCGCCAGGAAACCCCAGGGAGCAAGGGAAGGGGGTGGGAGGCCAAGGCTGAGGGCCAGCCCTGACCCTAAATCCGAGGGGAAAGAAAGGCCCAACGATGGGTCCATTGTCTCCTCCTGCAGGCTGGACACCTGGGTTCCCTTGAGGCCAGCCCTCTAGAATCCACCTGGCCAGGGAGTCCTGGCACAGACCCTAGCTAGCCCCAGCTGGCATCCTCCTAACCCCTGTCCCCCACCCGACCTAGCCCGTGGTGTTGGGAGCTAGCAGCTGAGCTGGGCTGTGTTTATAGTTCCCTGGGACAAACCCCTAAATATAGAAGCTGAGCTATTTGGGGCCACGGCCCTGGGGCAGAGTTGGGCGGGGGGGCCACGGCACGTGTGCCTTTTTAGCCTGGACCCCCAGGACTGCCCAGGCCTCTCAGTCTCCTGGGACTGGGGCATGGGGGAGGGGTCTCAGGGGCACTCTGTTGTATCCCATTTGAGTGGGGGACAGAGAGAGATATAGTGGAGGAGCTCCAAGCCAAAGAGGGGTGAAGCGAGAGGCTGTGATGCCTCAGAGAGGCGCGTCAGGGGCTCAGGAGTGGGTATGGGGTTCCCAGTGCCCTGTTCCACCTCCTCTCTCACCCCAAACCAAAAAGTGGGTTGAGCTGTTGCTTCAGAGTTCTCAGCTTCTAGGAAATGAAGGCCTACAGGAAACTGCAGGGCCACATTCAAACCCCAGACAAACCCCAGAGCTTAGCAACCTCTTCCCCTTCCCCATCAGCACTGAGCTCACTGGTGGCCCCAGCATGGCAGGGGCTGGTGACGTGGGCTGGGGAGGTGGGGCTATAAATAGCTGGTTTATAAGCAGCTGCAGGCACAACAGGGCAGGGGTTGGCCATGCATCCAGGAGCGCTCTTCAGGGTAGCTAGACCCCAAAGTGTCTCCAATGTCACCCCCCGACCCCCGGCAGCCAGCAATCCCCAAGATTTGGGGAAGAAGAGGGACCAGAGGGGCAAGTTGCTTAACAGGAACAGCGCCAGTGGTTCATTAAAGGCAGCCCATTATCACAATGGCTTTTAAGAGATTCCACAGCAGGAGGCACCGTTTCGATCCCCAATCAGGGAACTAAAATCCCATATGCCTCGTGGAGTGACCAAAAATAAATAAAAGAAAGAAAAAACTGTAATGGAACATTAATGCTTACTCAGCAGCAACCAGAAAACCAGTGGAATATTACACAGCTGTGACAAAGAACCCCAGAGGGTTTGCTGCTAGGTGACTGGGTCCTGGCAACACATTCTTTCCTTTTTAAAAACTGAGTGCAGTGTGCCATGCTGTGTGCTGTGCTTAGCTGCTCAGTCGTGGCTGAGTCTTTGCGATCCCATGGACTGTAGCCCGCCACACTCCTCTGTCCATGGGGATTCTCCAGGCAAGAATACTGGAGTGGCTTGCCATGCCCTCCTCCAGGGCTCTGAGTGCAGTGTAGATCTTAACTTGCAGCTGGACAGATTTCATAGTAGAATCTTTAAGCCCTGCCCACCCACCCCCAGCTTTATTGAGGTATGACTGACAAATCTGTAATATATTTAAAGCCTATGACTGGATGATTTGATCCTAGTTGGATCTTCAGCTAGGAAGAAAAGCTGTCACCAATGTAGAAAGCATATTGAAAAGCAGAGACATTACTTTGCCAACAAAGGTCCATCTAGTTAGGGCTATGGTTTTTCCAGTGGTCATGTATGGATGTGAGAGTTGGACTATAAAGAAAGCTGAGTGCCAAAGAATTGATGCTTTTGAACTGTGGTGTTGGAGAAGACTCTTGAGAGTCCCTTGGACTGCAAGGAGATCTAACCAGTCAATCCTAAAGGAAACCAGTCCTGAATATTTATTGGAAGAACTGATGTTGAAGCTGAAACTCCAATACTTTGGCCATCTGATGTGAAGAGCTGACTCATTTGAAAAGACCCTGATGCTGGGAAAGATTGAGGGCAGGAGGAGAAGGGGATGACAGAGGATGAGATGGTTGGATGGCATCACAGACTTGATGGACATGGGTTTGGGTGAACTCCGGGAGTCGGTGATGGACAGGGAGGCCTGGTGTGCTGGAGTCCATGGGGTCGCAAAGAGTTGGACACGACTGAGCAACTGAACTGAGGTGAACTGAATCTTGAGCAAAATAGAAGTCCCAAAGCCTATACAGAAACCACTCGCGTCATAAAGCTCAGACAGAAAATGAAACAAGTTTTCAGGCGTGTAAGAAAACAAAAATAATAAAGGAGTGAGAGAATAAGAAACAGAATTCAGAATGGTGGAGGGAGGGAGCAGGGCCATCTCCTACTTCTTTTTGGGGGTTTGTGGGTATACCTTGCAAAAAAAATTTTTTTAATTAATGAATAAAGTAAAGTAAAGCCGGTCACGGATAGACCTGTGATCATGAGAATGACATTTCATCACTTCTGTGAACTAGGCCCCATCAACAGTTTTATGAAATTGAAAAATATTTAAAGGATTTCACGAGAAGCAGTTAGAGGAAGCAAAGAAAAGAGAGACGGCCAGAGGTGGCCAGAGATGGGGAGACCCAACTGGAAAAGGGGCGCCGCTGGTGGTGGGGGGCAGTGTTCGGGGAAGGGGAACTGGCAGCTGCCAAGCGGAAGCTCTGCAGTCCAGAGCTGGGAACACCGCTCAACTCCTGCTGGTGTTTCTGCCTCTTGCTCTCAGCCCTCAGCTTCTTCCCCATTCTGTGAGGACTCTGGGAGCCCCAAGCTGGGGGCTGACAATGCCCAGTGACGGTGGACACCAGCCTTGCAGAGGCTCTGCAAGGGGGTCCCAGAGTGTGGGGTGGGGGAGGGGAAGGGAAGGGGTTTACGCTGAGGGCCCTCGTCCATCTCTCCCCCAGCCTCAGTTTCCCTATGTGGGCGCCCGCATCACAGGTTTCCAGGGTCCTGGGTAGTCAGGCCATGGATGCTGCTGATGATCCTGACCAATGCTAGAAAAGAAGTGCTGTATTCTGGGCCAGGGGCTTTAGGAGAAACAAACCCATCTCCAGGACTCCATCAGACTGTTGTTTAGCTGCTAAGTCATCTCTGACTCTTTGGGACCCCATGGACTGTAGCCCACCAGGCTCCTCTGTCCATGGGATTTCCCAGGCAAAAGTACTGGAGTGGGTTGCCATTCCCTTCTCCAGGGGATCTTCCAACCAGGGGTCGAGCTCACGTTTCCAGGATTGGCAGAGTTCTTTACCACTGAACCACCAGGGAAGCCCATTCTATCAGCCATGGCTCTGCTTTCAACAGCTGTGGGAAATAGTCTGGCAGTTCCTCAAAAAGTTAAATATAGAGTTGTATTATGAACAAACAATTCCTCATTTAGGTCGATACACAAAAACAATTGAAAGCAGAAACTCCAACACACACTTGGACACCCACATTCATAACAGTGTGATTAGAAACTGCCAAGAGGCGGAAACCACCCAAGTGTCCGTGGACAGATGAATGGATAAACAAAATGTCCATCAGCGTGCTGGAATATTATTCAGCCATAAAGAAGAATGTATTTCTGAGATGTCGACAGCATGACTGGAGGTGGTGATCGAACAACATTGTTGAATGTACTAAATGACCCTGGGTTATTCATTTGCAAATTGTTGTTGATGTTCAGTCTCTAAGTCAAGTCGGACTCTGCGACCCCATGGACTGCAGCACGCCAGGCTTCCCTGTCCTTCATTGTCTTCACTATCTTCACTTGCTCAAACTCATGTCCACTGAATCTGTGATGCCATCCAACCATCTCATCCTCTCTTGCCCTCTTCTTCTCCTGTCCTCAATTTTCCCCAGCATCAGGGTCTCTTCCACTGAGCCAGCTCTTCGCATCATGTGGCCAAAGTGTTGGAGCTTCAGCTTCAGCATCATTTGCAAATAATTAACTTTATATCATGTGAATCTCACTCCAATTTTAAAAAATTCTGAGTGGGTCACAGCAGCGTCCCCCAACCCAACTGTGGGCATCTCTCCTTTCACTCTCCTTTGGGGCTCATAGGTCTCCCCTCATTTCATCTTTCCAAGGCCCTGAGATGAGTTAGGCATTGTTTTCTTCCTTTTATGGATTTGACAGTCATACATTCACTCAACAAACAAGCATGCCAGGAATTCCCCAGCAGTCCAGTGTTAAGACTCCATGCTTTCAGTGCCGAGGGCCTGGGTTCAATCCCTGGTCAGGGAACTAAGATCCCATAAGCCGAGCGGTGGGACATAATTAATTAATTAATTAAAAAGAAAACACAGCATGCCAGTCATTGTTCTAACACTGGGGAGACAGGTGGTGGTGGTGGTGGAGATGCGAACAAGCCGGACTGTCTGTCTCATGAGGCTGATATTTCATGGCAGGTGAAGCCTGTGAATATGATAAATAAGAACATTGCAGAAAATGTTAAGAATGGGAATATTAAGCAAGTTAATGAAAGAGGTCCCGTCGCTTCATGGCAAATAGATGTGGGCGGGGGGGATGGAAACAGTGACAGATTTTATCTTCTTGAGCTCCAAAATCACTGTGGATAGTGACTGCAGCGATGAAATTAAAAGATGCTTGCTCCTTGGAAGAAAGGCTATGACCAACCTAGATAGCATATTAAAAAGCAGAGACATTACTTTCCTGACAAAGGTCCATATAGTCAAAGCTACAGTTTTTCCAGTAGTCATGTACGGATGTGAGTTGGAACATAAGGAAGGCTGAGCACCAAGGAGTTGATGCTTTCGAACTGTGGGTACTGGAGAAGACTCTTAAGAATCCGTTGGACAGCAAGGAGATCAAACCAGTCAATCCTAAAGGAAATCAACCCTGAATATTCATTGGAAGGACTGATGCTGAAGCTGAAACTCCAATACTCTGGCCACCTGATGTGAAGAGCCGACTCACTGGAAAAGACCCTGATGCTGGGAAAGATTGAAGGCGGGAGGAGAAGAGGGTGACAGAGGATGAGATGGTTGGATGGCCTCACTGACTCAGTGAGTATGAGTTTGAGCAACTTGGGGAGATGGTGAAGGACAGGGAAGCCTGGTGTGCTGCAGTCCATGGGGTCACAAAGAGTCTGACACGACTTAGTGAGTGAACAACAACAATGAAAGAGAGGGAGCTGGGTGGTGGGGAGGTTGCTGAACTGAACAGGGCAGTCAGGGAAGGCCCTTCAGAGAAGTTATTTGAGAAAAGACTTGAAGGAGGTGAGGAGGGCGGAACTATGGGGAGATCTGGGGAAGAACCTTCCATGCAGAGGGAACAGCCTGTGCAAAGGCCCTGAGGCTGGTGTGGAAGAGCAAGGAGGCCTGTGTGGCTGAAGCCGAGTGAACAGCGGGGAAAGAAGCAGGAGAGAAGGCCAGAGAGAAAGCGTGGGGTGAGATTGTGTGCAGCCGCTAGAAAGTCAGAGGTGACATTTAAAACATGTTTTAACATCTAGCAAGTTGTGGAGGAGGCCAGCCAGTGAGAACAGAGTTAGCCCCGTGTGGGTGCTCTCCTGTTTCCGGTATCTCTGAGGGCCTGGGGGCACCGGGATCCTCCATGGGTTGTATCCGTTCTGCACTTCCCGCGTCCCTCGAGCATGCGGTCCCTGTGTCTCACGGCGCATGCTCCGTGGCTGTGCTCAGTCATGGTTGCCAGGATGAAGGTGCACGTCTGAATTTACTGTGGTTGAATCTTGACACTTTTCCCCCTTTCTTTCTTAAGAATTGAAGTGTGTTTGATTTACAATGTTGTGTTAGTTTCGGGTATACAGCAAAGTGAGTCAGTTATACATACATACGTATGTATGTATTCTTTTTTCAGATTTTTTTCCATTGTAGGTTCTTATAAAATGGTGAGTATAGTTCTCTGTGCTATACAGTAGGTGCTTGTTGTTTACCAGTTTTAGATACAGTAGTGTGTATATGTTAATCCCAAACTCCTAACTTATCCCTCTGCCTCCCCCTTTCTCCTCAGGTAACTGTAATTTTGTTTTTCTGTGTCTGTGGGTCTGTTTTTGTTTTGTAAAAAAGCTCATCTGTATAATTTTTTATTAAGGGATATCATGTGATATTTGTTT
This sequence comes from Oryx dammah, assembly GCF_014754425.2. Taxonomy (NCBI): domain Eukaryota; kingdom Metazoa; phylum Chordata; class Mammalia; order Artiodactyla; family Bovidae; genus Oryx; species Oryx dammah. Next base: position 97,764,600 of record NW_024070189.1, on the reverse strand, counting down.
TCCTCTGTCTGGCTTATTTCTCTTACTATGATCATCTCTAGGCCCATCCATGTTGCTGCAAATGCCACTATTTCTTTTTTATGGCCAAGTAATAGTCCACTGTCTATATTTAAACACCACATCTTCTTTACTCATTCAGCTGTCAATGGACATTTGAGTTGTTCTGTGTCTTGGCTATTGTAAATAGTGCTGCAATAAACACTGGGGTGCGTGTATCCTTTTGAATTATGGTTTTCTCCAGATATATGCCCAGGAATGGGATAGCTGCATGGTAACTCTATTTTTAGCTTTGCGAGGAACCTCCGTTCTATTCTCTATGGTGATTGCGCCACTCAACATCCCCACCAACAGTGTAGGAAGGCTCCATTTCCTCCACCCCCTCTCCAGAATTTATTGTTTGTATGCTTTGGATGACGATGACCATTCCGACTGTTATGAGGTGGTACCTCACTGTCTTGATTTGCATTTCTCTAATAATTAGTGATGCTGAGCATCTTTTCATGTCTGTGGGCCGTCTGTATGTCTTCTTTGGAGAAATGTCTATTTAGATCTTCTACCCATTTTTTGATTGAATTGTTTGGTTCTTTGATTTTGAGATGCATGAGCTGTTTTTGACATCTTTCAACACTTCAGTAATCTCTTTCCATTTTCCTTTATTGCCTTTTTTTTTTTTTAAAGAAGGGAAATAGTCTTTGATTCATGACTGGACTGTAGGATGAGGTCAAGGCTCTCAGGCCCCTGGAAGTGAGGCCAAGCCCTGAGAGTCAGTGACCTTTTAAACTTCGCTCCTGGTGCCTCACTCTCCTCACCCTATTCCCAGCGCTGAGTCTTAAGAAGGCAGGGGCATTAGCTGATTTAATATGGCCTCTCCACTGTCCCTGCTGCCAATGTTGTTCTTTTTTCTGCTGTCCTCCACTATGAAAATGGCCTTATTTTCCTTTAATGGCAGTGGCATAAAGGTTCTTTTTCTTTAAAATTATCTTTTTATTGGAGTATAGTTGATGTACAATGTTGTGTTCATTTCTGCTATACAGCAAAAGTTTTCTTTCAAGATACATTCATTCAAGAATTAGAAAAAGGTGGTGGTCCAATAGCTAAGACTCTGAGCTCCCAATGCAGGGGGCCTGGGTTCAATCCCTGTTCAGGAAACTAGATCCCAAACGCCACAACTAAGACCCAATGCTGCCAAACAAAAAAAAAAAATTAATTTGAAAAATATCTTTTAAAAAGGATTTAAAAAAGGAAAAGTTGCTTGAAGGAAGAATCTGTGGGCAATGGAGAGAGGAATGAATGGTGTTTGGGAGCTGTCAAATAGATGGGGAAACAGTGGAAACAGTGTCAGACTTTATTTTGGGGGGCTCCAAAATCACTGCAGATGGTGACTGCAGCCATGAAATTAAAAGACGTTCACTCCTTGGAAGAAAAGTTATGATCAACCTAGATAGCATATTCAAAAGCAGAGACATTACTTTGCCGACTAAGGTCCGTCTAGTCAAGGCTATGGTTTTTCCAGTGGTCATGTATGGATGTGAGAGCTGGACTGTGAAGAAAGCTGAGCGCCGAAGAATTGATGCTTTTGAACTGTGGTGTTGGAGAAGACTCTTGAGAGTCCCTTGGACTGCAAGGAGGTCCAACCAGTCCATTCTGAAGGAGATCAGCCCTGGGTTTTCTTTGGAAGGACTGAGGCTAAAGCTGAAACTCCAGTACTTTGGCCACGTCATGCGAAGAGTTGACTCATTGGAAAAGACTCTGATGCTGGGAGGGATTGAGGGCAGGAGGAGAAGGGGACGACAAAGGATGAGATGGCTGGATGGCATCACTGACTCGATGGACGTGAGTCTGAGTGAACTCCGGAAGTTGGTGATGGACAGGGAGGCCTGGCGTGCTGCGATTCATGGAGTCGCCAAGAGTCAGACATGACTGAGCGACTGAACTGAACTGAACTGAATCAACTCCATGCTGCAGGAGGCGAGGGTGGGGCAGCAGACCTGGATCCCGTGCGCAGGAGTGATGTTGCCTCGGCCAAAAGTGTCTTGTAGGTGATGCTACTCTGAGACAGGGTGAGAGAGGGGCAGAGGCCCCCCTCTGGGCAGACAGCGTACTTTTCTGAGTGGTCGGAGAAATGACTTTTCTGAGATAATTTCATGTTGGCATCCCCATGTCTGGGGCCAAGGGTGTTCCAGGGATTTCCAGGGTGTCAAGTGACAAAGTTCAGCAGGACTTGCTTTGTGGATATGCCACTGCAATGTCTGCCTCTTGCCCCTAATTTCTGTCTGGCTCAAGGAGCCAGCCCTGGGCACCCCACAAGCTGCCTGATGCCCATGACACCAGGAAGCTCTGGCATTGACAAGGAGAGTGGCACCCATGCCCTGCGCTTTCTTTGAAACTGACTCGTTAAAATCCCTGGTGGGAGAGTTCCCTGGTGGCACAGTGGATAAGAATCCACCTGCCAATGCACACCAGTTCTATCCCTGGTCCGGGAGGATCACGCCTCAGAGCAATTAAGTCCGTATGCTACAACTACTGAGCCCACGAGCTGCAGCTGCGTAAGCCTCTGCGCCTAGAGCCTGTGCTTCAAAACAAGAGACACCACCACCACGAGAAACCAGCGCACAGACGTTAAGAGAGCAGCCTCCGCTCTCCACTAGAGAAAGCCCAAGTGCAGCGGTGAAGACCCAGTGCAATCAAAAAAAAAAGAAAAGAAAAAAGAAAAGCTCTGGTGGGGTAAATGGCCATTAAATGATGCTCAGGATCACTAATCATCAAGGAAATGTGAATCAAAACCACAGTGAGATACCACTTCCCACCCATTAGGATGACTACTATCAAAACAGAAAATAACAAGTGTTGGCAAGGATGTGGGGAAATTGGAACCCTCATGTTCCATTAGTGGGAACGTAAAAGAGCGCAGATGCTGTGGAAAACAGTATGGCAGTTCCTTAAAAAATTAAACAGAATTAGCATACCACTTCTGGGTGTATAACTTCCCCAAACTGAAAGCAAGGTCTCAAAAAGATAACTGTACATCCATTTTCATAACAGCATTATTCATAATAGTCCCAAAGTGGAAGCAACCCAGTTTCTATAAGTGGACGAATGAATAAACAAAACATGCTACATCCACGCAATGGAATCATATCCAGCTTTTAAGAGGAAGGAAATTATAACACATGGGTGAAGACATAACACTAAGTGAAATAAGCTGGTCACAAAAGGACAAAAATCCCATGATTCTACTCACATGAAGTGGTCAGATTTGTAGAAGAATGTCACTGCTTGCTAAGGGCTGAGGGGAGGAGGAGGGGAGTTGTTTAGTGGGTACAGAGTGTCACTTTTGCAAGATGTAAAAGTTCTAGTGGCTGATTGTACCACAGTGAATGTTACTTAACATTCACTGAATGATACTTAACACTGCTGAACTGTACACAAAATGGTTATGATGGTAAATTTTATGTGTTTTTAACACTTAAAAGTTTTTTAAAAAGGAAAGATATTTAAACACATAGTACAATTTGGATAAAACTTGAGGACATTATGCTGAGTGAAATAAGTCCAGCACAAAAAGACAAATACTATACGATTGCATGGGTTTGCTCTCTGGTCCGAGAGGATTCCACACTCCCTGAAGCAACTGGAAGCACATAGCAACATAGAAGAGTCAAAATCTTGCAGAAAGAAGAAAGGTGGATGCCAGGGGCTCCAGGAGTGAAGAATAGGGAGTTATTAATGGGGACCAAATCAGTTTGGGATGATGCAAATGTTTCTGGAGATGGATAGTGATGATGGTTGTACAACACTGTGAATGTACGCAATGCCACTGAACCGGTCACGGAAGATGGTTAAAATGGTAAATTTCGTTATGTGTATTTTATCACATTAATTAAAAACTCAGGGTGGGAGGTTAAGATGGGACTGAGGCTGGACCCACCAGCCCATGAGGCTGTTGGACAGATGATGGACCCCCTATGGAGTCAATGCCAATTATATCCTGAAGCCTCATGTGTTTCTGTTCCCATGTGGACCTTCCAACCTAGATTCAAACACCCAGCTCCTCCTCAGTCTCGCCTGGGGCTGCTACAGTGGCCACTGGGGTCTGTCACTACCATTCCAGCTTCTCTACTTCCAGGCGGAAGGGAAGAAGCAGCTGCCCCGCCCACTTATATGGCCATAGGACTTGCTCTGCCCACTGACAAGTGAGCAGTTATGACACATGTCATTTCATGGTGGAAGCTTTAAGAGCTGAGGCTGGCCCTGCTGTGTTGCCTTTTCCTTTGGCAACGGGCAGCCTGCAATGTGCCAGATGGTGGCTAAGTGCGAAGTAAGATCTGTGATGTCTTAAATCCCTGAGATGTGGGGCTCACATGTTACTGCAGCAGAACTGAGGTTGCCCTGACTCTAATACAGTGACTGGCATTTGAGTCATCTCCTCTGTGTGCTGATGGCCTTGGACCATGAACTCCAGGGCTGGAACTAGGGTGAGAAGTGAGGCTTTCACCACAGATAGCAAAATGTAAGGGGATGACAAAGAACTCTATTGTCAAGATGAATATTTTTTATAACTTTATTTTTATTATTATTTTTTCTTTTGGCTGCGCCATGCAGCATGCATTAACCAGGGATCAAACCCAGGCCCTCTCCATGGAGTCTTAACCACTGGACCACCAGGGAAGTCCCAAGGTGAATATTACTTCAGTGCAATGTTCTGAATAATTGAAATGAATACAAAACATTTATGATGAATAAAAAGGTAAAATTTTAAATGAAGATGGGATTTGTCCAAGTGATATGCCAAGACATATTGAAGCTTGTTGTTGGTTAGTTTTTAAGTCATGTCTAAATCTTTTGCAACCCCATGGACTGTAGTGCACCAGGCTCCTCTGTCCATGGGATTTCCCAGGCAAGAATACTGGAGTGGGTTGCCATTTCCTTCTCCAGGGGATCTTTCCAACCCAGGGATCAAACCAGAGTCCCCTGCATTGGCAGGCGGATTCTTTATCACTGAGCCACCAGGAAGCCACCAGAGGAGAGGAAGGGGGACAAAATCAACCTGTGCACCTCACTCACCTTACTCTAGTCCCAGCCCTGCTAAACACCCAGGATGCTCTGCCTGGGAGCTTTCGCCACAGGTTTCTCCATGGACCACAGGTCTGGACTGATAGGACGTTAACATGCCTGGGAATAATCCTTCATCACTTTGGGTGGATTGGTACACCAGCTCCCTCACGCTCATATGGGATAACTAAGGTGTGTGTTCTACATACTCTGTCAGAGGTGCCCCACACGGACTGAGTCCCAGGTCTTCACAGCAAAAATGTGCTCATTCAGACTTTCAGCATTTCCTGTCCGCCCCTCCCTACCTCACTTCCCTTTTTCTTCACTCATGCTGCCCAGGATCCCCTTCTAATGAAGCACCTGCACTCAAATCCTTTCTCAGGCTCTGCAACTGGGAGAGGTCAGTGATGATTTTTTTCAACATGGCAAGCACTTCAATTCCTGGTTCCCCTCCTAACTTCTGGCCAAACCTGCTGCTTGTTTTTCAGTTGCTTAGTTGTGTCCGACTCTTTGCGAACCCATGGACCGCAGCGTGCCAGGCTTCCCTGTTCATCACCAACTCGCGGAGCTTGCTCAAACTCATGTCCATGGAGTCAGTGATGCCATCCAACCATCTCATCCTCTGTCACCCTCTTCTCCTCCTGCCCTCAATATTTCCCAGCACCAGGGTCTTTTCCAATGAATCGGACACCGAGGCTGGGGTGAATTTCCCTGGTTGGCGATACTCCACGCATGTTGGCACACATCCTTACTGGCAGCACTGAGAGCTGTCAGCATGACCCAGAGGGGACAACGGAAACTTGTGTCTAGTCTCTCGAGACGCTGACCCATGCACCGCTGTTTTTTGCTGATGTTAATCTCGATCTTTCTTTTCCTGCGATAAATTGCAACTGCGAGTGTAACAACTTTTCTGAGCTCTGTTGAGTCCTCCTGAATCACTTACTCCAAGAGAGGTCTGTTTTTTGGTTTTGTTTAATATTTATTTATTTATCCGGCTGCATTGGGTTTTCGTTATCACACACAGTATCTGCATTGCGTCATGCGGGATCTTTTGTTGAAGCGTGTGAATTCTCGAGTCAAGGCCCAGGGGCTTAGTTGCTCCATGGCATGTGGGATCTTAGTTCCCTGAGCAGGGATCAAACTCACATCCCTTGCATTGCAAGGCAGGTTCTTTTTGAAAAGAAACATTTATTTTTTGGCTGTGCTAGGTCTTCATTGCTGCGCAGGCTTTCTCTAGTTGTGGCGAGTCGGGGCCGCTCTCTAGTTCTGCACACAGACTTCTTACTGCAGTGGCTTCTTTTGCTGCGGAACAGGGGCTCTGAGATGCTTGGGCTCAGTAGTTGAGGCTCCTGGGCTCTAGAGCGTTAGCTCCATCGTGGTGGCACACAGGCTTAGTTGTTCAGCAGCATATGAGATCCTCCTGGATCAGGAATCAATTAACAGTGTCTCCTGAACTGGCAGGCAGATTCTTTACCACTGAGCCACCAGGCAAGCCCGAAAGGTGGATTCTTAACCACTTGACCCCCAGGGAAGTTCCCCCGAGGGTGGTCTTGGGGGAATCTCCAACCCAAGCTTCCATTCCCCAACCAGCTGTCCTCTTTGAGATCTTGTCACTGAAGGATATTCTTGTTCAGTTGCTATTTCTTGTTTCTCTCGCCTGAACTGAGAGCTTCTGGAAGGTCAAGGCCTCATCTGTGGTCAAGAGATTGTCCCAGCTCAGCCACTTTCTGGCACTGTGACCCTGGGCAACCAACATCTCCTCCCTGTGTGTAAAAGGGAACAGGAACCCATCTTGCTCTTTCTTAAAGCTGTTTGGAGATGGATGGCCTGATCTAATAACGGCCAGAAAGGCCTCTTTACAATTATTAGCTTCTAAGCGTCGGCCAGTCTGTCTCCCCCGTTATAAGAGCTCGGTTTGGCGGGTTAGTGGTCAGCAAAGGGGCAATGAATTAAAGCAACCTCTCCAAAGCCTTTGACATGGAGAGGGAGGAGGGGACCAGAGATCCCCAAGTGGTGGGGAGGAGGAGGGAACACAGAGGTCAGAAGATGGGGGAGGGTGTGACCCCTGCCTTGTGGCTCTAGCCACATAATGGCCCTGCCACAGCTATTTGGGGCTGGCTGGGGAGCCAGGCCCACTGTGGCCACCAGGGAGGCGGCCTAGGGAAGTGGCAGAGCTGCGTAGAGACGGAGAGGTTGGGGGAACCAAATCCCATAGTCATGGCTCTTAGGAGGAAATACGTGGGAGGCCTGGGGGGGAGATCTGAGCAATTGGAGCCGGGGCTGTGGGCCAGTCCCCAAAGAAAGCATGTGCCGGGCGGCAGTCGGTCTGGCCCAGCCTGGGAAGATGCCTCCTTTACTGCTGGACGCCTGGGAGATGCCTCTGGGCTGCTGGACACCGCCTTGACCATCCCCCACTCCCCAGGAGGAATGTGCCCCCTCCCCCGCCACTGCCTCTACACTCTTCCACATAAGGCTTCTGGGGGGCGGCGGGCGGTGGGGGGCGGTGCTCTCACACCATATGAGTTCAGGACAAAGGAATCAGAAGCATACGCACTGGATTCCCCAGGGAGGAGAAATTCTGGAAAGACTGAAATGAAGAGAGCAGAGCCCGAAGGGGTGCTAGGATGGGGATATGAGAGGAAGCAGCGGGGAGGTGCCTAGCTCTGCTGGTGATACTCACACCCCCAAGGCTCTCAAATCAGCCTCACCTGGGGATGAGGTCCACCCTGGACCCTTGTGCCCCATCCCATACCTCTCTGAGCCTCAGTTATCTTCTTAGTGGCCCAGAGGCTCAGGTCAAAATTTTGGAAGTCATCCATATCTCCCTGGGCTATTTTCATCTTCTTCTTCTTGCTCCACACCCCACTTCTTCCTCCTTCCCCCATCTCCCCCTTCTCTCTCTTCTCTCCTGCATCAGCAAACCCAGTGGTCCAGAGGTTGCTGACCACCAACTCCCAATTATGCATAATTCCACCACCTTTCACCTCCTTCCCAGCCTCAGTCATCTCCCACTTGGACCAGTGCAATCACCTCTGCCCAGATCTTCCAACTCAAACTCTCACCTCTCTCTAGGGTGCTCCCCCAACAGTGGCCAGAGGACATGCCCCCTGCTCAAGAACCCTCCTTGGCTCCCACTTCACTCAGAGCAAAAGCCAAAGTCTTCCCCAGGACCTCCAGGCTCTGCACACTCTGTCCCGTCCCCTCCCTGCCCTTACCTCCTCCACTCTCCCCCTGGCTATTCCTTCTGCCCTCCACTGGTTTCTTCACTGATCCTGGCATGCTCCCACCAGAGGGCCTTTGCACCTGCCATTCCCACTGCCTAGTACCTTTCCACCCTAGATTTCTGCATGACTTTCTCTTCACCTCCTTCCTCAAACATCACCTCCTCAGAGAGCCTTCCCTGACCCCCGACTTAAAATTGCATAATTTTTCGTTAACACATGAGCATCTGACAGCTCTGTAGGTTTTCGTTTCTGATCTTGCTTCCTGTCTTCTTGTGAGAACATCAGTTTCACACAGGCAGGTTTTTTTTTTGGTTTTTTTTTGGTTTGTTTTCTTCCGCATGTGCTCCCAGTGTGAAGAGTAGCTACTTGTTGATCTAACTGACTGAATAACGACAATCCCATCTGAAGATGGTTGGGGCAAGTTTTTTTCTAGCTTTCTTGCAGTGTAATTTATATTTTGTTTAATTCACCTGGTATCTGCAGTCAGGTGATTTTTAGTAAATTCAGGGTGTTATGCAACCACCACCACAATCGGGTGTTTGGGAACACTTTCGACAGCTCAAACATTCTCTCCTTCCCTTTTGGGTTTGTTTTGTTTTCTTAAATTTTATCTGTTTGGCCACACACCTGGTCTTAGTTGCAGCACGTGAAATCTTAGTTCCCAGACCAGGGACTGGACCTGAGCCCTGTACATTGGGAGTGCAAAGTCTTAGCCACTGGACCACCAGGAAAGGCCCCTCTCTCATTGCCCTTTATAGTCTGTCTCCACCGCCCCCTGGTTTAGGCAACCACTGGTCTGTGTTCAGTCTTTCTAGCTTTGCCTCTTCTAGAAATTTCTCAAAAATGGCATCATACAAAATGTAGTATTTTGTATCTGGCTTCTTTCACTTGGGGTAATATTGTTGGGGATCCATCCATGTTGGTGTGTTTATCAATTCTTTGTTCTTTTTCATCGCTGAGTAGTATTCCACTGTATGGATCTACCACATTCTTTTTATTCATTATCAGACTGTATATCTGATAAAAGTCTTATATCCGTAATATATAAAAAGCTCTCAAAACTCAATAATGTCTCAATATCCACCCATATTTAAAACTCTAAGCAAGGTGAAAAATAGACAGAAACTTCTAAACTCGGATATAAGGTGCCTTCCAAAGCTCATAGACATTTCAGTCATTGCCACCTTTGGGCTATTACAGATAGGGCTGCTCTGGAGACTCGTATGCAAGTTTTGTGCAGAGTTTGCTTTCATTTCTGGATCATATGAGATACAAATGTTTAACTTTTTAAGACACTGCCAGATGGTTTTCCAAAGCGATGGTACTATTTTACTTCAACACCAGAAGCATCTGAGGGTTCCAGTACCTCCATATCCTAATACTAGGCATTATCAGTCTTTTTTATTTTACCTCTTCCAAATGGTGTGCGTGGTGGGATCTCATGGTGGTTTTAATTTGCATTTCTCTAACCACTTATGATCTTGAGTATCTTCTCCTATTTTCATTTGCCATCCAAATATCCTCTTTGCTGAATTATCTGTTTAAAACCGTTAAAAATTGTTTTTTAGAAACATTTATTTATTTGGCTGCACCAGGTCTTAGTCGCAGCACGCAGGATCTTCTACCTTTCTTGTGGCATGTAACATTTTAGCTGCAGCACTCGAGATCTTTAGCTGTAGCACGTGAACTCTTAGTTGCAGGATGTGGGATCTAGTTCCTGACCAGGGATTGAACCTGGGCTCTCTGCACTGGGAGCATGGGTCTTAGCCATTGGACCACCTGTTGTTGTTCAGTTGCCCAGTTGTGTCTGACTCTTTGCAAGCCCATGACTGCAGCATGCCAGGCTTCCCTGTCCCTCACCATCTCCTGGAGTTTGCCCAAGTTCATGTTCATTGCATCAGTGATGTCACCCAGCCGGCTTATCTGCTATCGCCCTCTTCTCCTTTTTACTCTTAGTCACTATATCCAGTAGTTTCCCAGAGCTGCAACGTTTTTTTTTTTTTTTTTTTCTTTTCTGACTATGCTGCAGGGCATGTAGGATCCCAGTTCCCTGACCAGGAAATTGAACCCACGTCTTCTGCACTGGAAGCTTGGAGTCCCAACCACTGAACCACCAGAGAAGTCCCTTAATTGAGTTTTTAATTACTTTATTGAGCTTTTTTTTTTGTGGAGGGGTTTTGTGGTGGTTTTGGTTTTTTGGCCATGCTCCACAGTTGGTGGAATCTTAGTTCTCTAACCAGGGATTGAGCCCAAACTGCTGCTGTGAAAGTGCTGAGTTCTAATCACTGGATCACCAGGAAGTTCCCTGTTTTTGTTTTTTATTGAAGTATAGTTTCTGTACAATATTGTTAGAGGTACACTATGTAGTGATTTATAATTTTAAGGTTATACTACATTTATAGTTATTATAAAATCTTGCCTCTATTCCCCATGTTGTACAATATCTTATTATTTAGTTTTTTAAAAAGTTATTTTTCAATACCTTGTGGCTGATATATAATAGAAATAGAATTTAAAGTATTGACCTTCACTCCAATAAAAATTAGTTATTAAAAAAAATGACCTTGTATCCAGGGATTTTGTTAAAGTCACTCAGTTCTATTAGTTTAGCAGTAGATTTGGGGGGGGTGCTATGCTGGGTCTTTGTTGCAGCACGCAGGCTTCTCTAGTCACGGTGCGAGGGTGACATGTGGGATCTAGTTCCCTGACCCAGGAGTGAACCTGGACCCCTGCACTGGGAGTGCAGAGTCTTGGCAACTAGACCACCAGGGAAGCCCCTAGCAGTAGATTTTATTATATATGCAATGTACATAATAGTGTCATTCACTAACAGTGAAGGTTTTAGTTACTGCATTTCAGTCTTTACGGACTTCCCTGGTGGCTCAGATGATAAAGAATCTGCCTGCTAATGCAGGAGACCCAAGTTCAATCCCTGGGTCAAGAAGATCCCCTGGAGAACAGAATGGCTACCCACTCCAGTATTCTTATCTGGAGAATCCCATGGACAGAGGAGCCTGGCAGGCTACAGTCCCTGGGTTTGCAAAGAATCACGCACAACTAACACTTTCACTTTTCAATCTTTAAATCTTCTATATTCTTTATTACCTTGGCTAGGTCCCCTATTGCAATGTTGAAGGCAAGTGGTGATAGTGGCCATTTTTCCTTGTTCTAATCTCAGAGGGAAATCTTTCACTATTTCACAATTAAGTTTGATATTTGCTGTGAGGTTTCGGTAGGTACCTTATATCAGAGTTTAGAAAATCTCGTCTATTTTTACCTTGTTTAGAGTCTTAAACGTGAGTGGCCGTTGAGACTTATTATTGAGTTTTGAGAGCTTTTTACATATTATGGATACAAGTCCTTTATCACATATAGGATTTGCACATACTTCCTCCTGGTCTGTGACTTGTCTTTTCATTTTCCAAACATTTCACTTAAATGAAGTCCAAGTTATTCATATTTTCTTTTACAAAACATGCTTTTGGAGACACAGTGCTAAAATTTTTTTGCCTAAGCCAAGGTCACAAAGATTGCCCCGTTTATTTTCTCCCAGAACTTTTATCGTTTAAGGGAATTTTTGTTTTTGTTTTCTTTTGGATTTTTTTAAATTTTTGTTTGTTTGTTCTGGTTGCACTGTGCAGCTTGTGGGATCTTAGTTCCCCAATCAGGCCCAACAGTGAAAGCACTGAACGTCCTAGCCTACTAGATCTCCGAGGAATTCCCCATAGTTTTAGGTTTTATGTTCAGGTCTGTGGTTTATTTCCCAGGTGGGTCAGTGGTAAAGAACCCGCCTAGCAATGCAGGAGACCCAGGAGACTTGGGTTTGATCCCCGGGTGGGAAGATGCCCTAGAGAGGAAGGGGCAACCCACTCCAGTGTTCTTGCCTGAAAAATCCCCTGCACGGAGGAGCCTGGCGGGCTACAGTCCATGGGGTCGCAAAGAGCTGGGCATGACGGAGCGCACGTGCATGCTCCGGTCTATTTAGAATGACTTTTTGTGTAGAACAGGAAATAGAGTATAAGAGCTTCCCCCCATCCACTCTTCTTCTCCTTCCTCTTCCTTTTGCATGTGTGTATCCTATTCTTTGGAAAATTCAAACAGGGGTTATTTTGGTTTCTGGTTGAGTGGGTACTTGGCTCCTGCTTGCCAGTCTGAAATTCTCCCACCAGGGTCAGGGCAGGACTGCAAGAGAGAAAACCATAGACAGGATGCCCAAACAGGATGTTGCCCAACCTCTCAGGGCTGAAATCCAGCTCAAGGGTCCTTATCGGCCCTTCCATCAACAGCTCTACTTGAGCCAGACCACAGAGCTTGCCACCTTCCTACAGCCCCTGACTTGAGATCCAAACAGAGCCCGGTGCCAGCAAAGCCTGAAATAACCTCCGGACCCCGATGGGGCAGACCCTGTGTCCGTAGGACTTCCTGGGTTCTGTTGGCTTCTCAGTGATCAGCTTCCTTCCCTCTTGCCCTGCTCCAGTCAAGCTAGGTCATGTGTCTTTGTTCCCCGAGCCACTCCTGTTCCCACCAACCTGCAGAAGGCAGAAAGCAAACACTTTCCCAGAAGTCTTGCCCAAGTGCCCTGGATCAGGGTGGGGCTGGGGGCTTCCGGGAATGAGAAGCCCGAGGTATTATACTGTCCTCCCAGCCCTTCACCCAACCCGTGCCTCTCCCTGTGGGTCATGGGAGAAGGTCACAAACCCAACTGAAAGCATTCACCTCAGATTGGGACCTGAACCCACATGGCCAGGGCTCAAACCTGGCCAAAATGCACAGTCTTCCAATTGAGATCACACAGCTGGTTTGGGGACCTAATGGAACTCAGGTTCTTGATGTCTCATTGTAGAAAGAATTCAGTGAGAGACAAAGTGATAGGTAAAAAGTTGATTTATTTAGAATGAAACACACTCCACAGAGGGCAAGGGCAGCCTCGAGATGTGGTGTGGTTAGCTTTCAGGGGCTGGGTACTTTCACAGGCTAATGAGTGGGAAGACTGTGTGCTCAGCTGCTCAGTCGTGTCTGACTCTTTGCGACCCCGTGAACTGTAGCCTGCCAGGCTCCTCTGTCCGTGAGATTTCCCAGGCAAGAATACTGGAGTGGGTTGCCATTTCCTCCTCCAGGGGATCTTCCTGACCCAGGGATTGAACCCGAGTCTCTTGGCAGGCAGATTCTTTACCGTTGGCACCTGGTGGGAGGATTATTCATCTATTTTGAGGAAGGGGTGGCGACTTCCAAGAAGTGGGCCACCTCCCAGTTTGGGTCTTTGAAGATCAGCCTTGGAAGTGTCGTGGCACCCGTGGGTGTGTCGCTTAGCTTGCTGTTACAATGAGCATACACTGAAGTTTAAGGTCTAGTGGACGTCCACTTGTCTGCCATCTTGGACCCATTGGGTTCCAGTCGGTTTATGTTGAGGTCTTGGGCTACGTCATTCTTTGCAACGCTCTGCCCTGCCTTCTTCCCTCCTGTTTCAGAACCTCAGGGAAACACAGGGAGAGGATGGTAGCGGGCAGATCAGCGGGATCGTGGTGGGTAAAGACCCAGCCTCTGTGTGTGTGTGTCTATGACAGCTGCTTTGTGAGTCTGACCGTCTATTCTTTCCGTGAATTCCTGAGTCTGGTCAGGTCCCGTCTCTCCTCTGCTCAGAACCCTCTGTGGACCACATCTCACTCAGGCCAAAATCCAAAGTCCTCGTGGCCCTCAAGGCCCTGAACAATTGGCCCCATTGCTTCCCACCCTCCTCCTCACACATTTCCTCCAGCCACACAGGCCTCCTCACCGTTCCTCAAACACACCCAACACAGTCCAGCCTCAGGGCCTTTGCACAGCCGTTCCCTCTGCCTTTCCCAAATATTTTTACTCCTTTTGCTTCAAGTCTTTGTTCACATACCACCTCCTGTTTAAAAAGATCTCAGCTCCTTGGGACTTCTCTGGTTGTCCAGTGGCTAAGACTCCCCGTTCCCAGTGCGAGGGGCTGGGGTTTGATCCCTGGTCAGGGAACTAGGTCCCAGTGCCCCAGCTAAGGATTCACACGCCTCAACTAAAATCTGGTGCAGGCAAATAAATGAATAAATATTAAAAAATAAAAAACAGCTCAGTTCCCTTTCCTCAAATGTCTCTGTCCTTTCCCCCTGCTTTAATTTTCTCTCTACCACACCTTATTTTTCTTTATTAAACTATACACTTTATTATTAATGTTATTATTATTTTGGCTGTGTTGGGTCTTTGTTGTGGTGCACAGGCTGTCTAGTGGCATGTGGGATTTTAGTTGCCCGACCAGAGATCAAACCCACGTCCTCTGCATTGGAAGTGGATTCGTAACCACTGGACCACCAGGGAAATCCCTCTACACCACACCTTCTACTATCATTATAATTCACATCTTTACCTGGAGTATCAACTCCATGAGCACAAGGGGTGTTTCTTGTATATTTCCAGCACCTAAAGCAGAACCAGGCATACAGTAGGTGCTCAATAAATTCATCGAGTGAGTTGTCTCTTTCTCGTTCACCCTTTATCCACTTAGGCCTGGTGGGGCCAGGCCTACCCCCATCACCAGGAGCGATCACAAGATCAGACCTGGTCAGTGGACACACTCCAATTTTTCTGACTACCATGATTGATTCCTAAATCACATGGATCCCAGTCTGTCCAAGGACAGGCAGCCCCAGGACTTTTGCCAGAGCTATTGTCAAAGTAGCTGTCTTCCCTAGAGTTCCAGGGCTGATAAGATATAAACCAGGGATTGTGAGGCCATTTAAACCCTGTGGAAAATGGCTGTCTGAGTGTGAAGCTCACTAGAGGACAGCTCATTTGAGAGAGGAGCTTCCCTGGTGGCTCAGACAGTTAAGAATCCGCCTGCAATGTGGGAGACCGGTGTTCAATCCCTGGTTTGGGAAGATCCTCTGGAGATGGCAACGGCAACCCACTCCAGCATTTTTGCCTGGAGAATTCCATGGACAGGGTCTATGGGGTCACAAAGAGTTGGACATGACTGAGCAACTAACACACACACACGCATTTGAGAGGGGAACATTACTTTGTTTACGCCCTGGATCCAGCTGTGCCTGAAGCCAACACACCTTAGACTTTTCAGCTATATGAACCATTAAATTATTAATATTTTTTGTCCTTAAGTCAATTTGGGTTTGAATGTTTACTTATCACTGAAATAGTTCTGACCAGCTCCTTCTCCCCACTCCCTCTTTCCATTCCTTTCCTCTCCACTTCCTTTTTTCTCTTTTTTCCTTCCTTCCTTTCTTCATCTTTCTCTCTCTCCCTCCATCTCTTTCTGTCTTTCTCCCTCCTTCCCTTTTTCCCTTCTTCGCTCCTATCCCTAATTTAATCCTTACCCCATCCTGGTCTAAACCATCATTCTTGCCACCCCTCCCGCAACACAGCCAACACAACTGAGTCAAACTGCACTTTTTACCTTCCCTCCTAACAACCCTCCTCCCATCTCTGCCTCCCTAGCCTCACCCCTCCCTAATTCAGGGCCTGTATGTTAGTTGCTCAGCCATGTCCAGGTCTTTGCAACCCCATGGACTGTCTGTACTCCACCAGGCTCCTCGGTTCATGGGATTCTCCAGGCAAGAATACTGGAGTGGGTAGCCATTCCCTTCTCCAGGGCATCTTCCTGATCCAGGGATCGAACCTGGGTCTCTCTCATTACAGGCAGATTCTTTACCACCTGAACCACCAGGGAAGCCCCTGTGGGACTCTGCCAAATGTGGGTCTGAAATCCAGCTCTCCCACTAGAGGGCTTTGTGCCCTGGGTAACTTCACCTCCTGAAGCCCCAGTTTCCCCACCTGTAAAACAGGTGCAAAACAGCCTGATCATTGTCCTCCTTTCTAACTTCTAACTTCTAACTGTTCACCCGAACTTCACTTCGCCTGCCCTCAACTCACTACCCTTGAGCATTGCTCAGAATCTTCATCTCCTGGGACCCTGCAGAAGGATGTCCCAAATCACCCTGAGCCCTGGGGGTCACCACAGTCATGGTCCAAGACTCTGATGGGACTGCTGACATCACCCCTACTTTACAGATGAGGAAAACGGAGCCCCGGGTCACCCAGCCTGAGTATAAAACAAGGCAGTTTCTCAGAGGAGTAAAGCATGCTAGCCCGGAGCCCTCCGGGGAAAGGAGTGGCGCCTGGGGAGACAGTGGTCAGGGAGGGTTTCCTGGAAGAGATGACATTTTGGGGTCAGAACTTCCCAGACACAGCATCATGGTTGGGGCAGTGTGGGGAAAGGAAGCCAGGTAGAGGGGCCTGCCAGGGCCTGAAGTGGGAAGCAGTGGGTGTGTCTAGGGCCCTGGGAGGGCATCAGGAGAAAGGCAGGGAGGTGGGCAGTTCTTGATCTCCTGAGCCCAGCAGAGGGCTCTGGGAGGAACAGAGAGGCCCCAGATGCTGAGTGGGCCCTCTCTCATGGAGCCCCCTCTGGGCCCGCTGGGTCCCTTTTTTGCCCAGAAAGTGGATTCTCTGCCAGCAGACTGGTGGCTTCAGACCCTCCCTGTCCCACCACTCCGATCCGCCCAGCCTGCCCCACACCTCCATGCAAGGAAATTGAGAAGATTCGAAGTAGAGGGGGGGCTTCTGGGAGGGGAAATATTTGGATTCTCCGAAGGCATGAGAATTGCCTGATTCCCAACCGATTAGGGGTAATTAACCCTTCGCAAGGCAGTAATTAAATCTGTGCCTCTGAAACCGTAATTAGGAGCTCCAAGAGGCTCCGCCCCCCTCCCCAAGAGGCAGACAGTCCCCAACGCTGAAGCCAGCTGGGACTGGGGGCAGGGTTCTCTTTCCCTGGCAGTGTTGAGGGGGACTCACAGCCTCCCAGCCTCCCTCAGCACCAACACATCCCATCCCATCCCAAAGCAGGGATGGAGGGACCAGTGCCCATGGAACCCAGGCATTTTCCTTTTGGGGTTGTCAGGCTACACAAGGAGACTTTGCTTTTGCGGGAGATGGGGCTGGGCAAGGGGCCTGGGGTGTGGGGCTGGCAACAACCCTTAAGGGTTTTTCTCTCTGGCCAAGGGGAGTGAAGCAGAGATCCCAACCTCAAAAGGGGTGAGGACCCCAGAGACATGGGCTGGCCACAGGGAGGATGGGGGCAGTCTTAGGGGTCTCAGTGAGGACAGGAGATGCCCGCTCACCACGGCCAAGAGGCATTGGCCTCAGGAGTCAGGCTGGTTGTGTGCTCTCCGGGTCTCCCAGGGAGGTGACAGGAGATGAGGAGCAGAGATGACCCCATGCCTCAGTGCAGAGTTCCTGGTGTGAGGCAACTGGTGCACAATGGTCCCTGGGACACACAGGTCCACAGAGACCCCCTGCTTTGCCGCTGGCCCATCTATCTAGCCTCCAACATCCCCCAATGAGACTTCTTTTTAAAAATAATTATGAATTTAAGCTGTCCTGGGTCTTAGCTGTGGCATGCAGGAAATTTGATCTTCATTGCAGCTTGCGGGATCTTGGTTCCCTGACCAGGGATTGAACTCAGGCCCCCTGCATTGGAAGCGTGGAGTCTTAGCCACTTGACCACCAGGGAAGTCCCCCTCAGCAAGCTTTAGAGGCCAACTCTAGGTCCCCACATAGAGTTGCATTCCTCTCCACTACACATGCCCTTTGGTGGTATAACTGGAGTCAATATCCTCGGAGGCAAACGCCTGGGAGAGGAAGGCAGGTCACATGGTCTGGGGTTTTTTTCTCTGGTGTGTGCAGGGGGGTGGGGGGGACACTTGCCCGCAGGTGTTCATGGTGGGTTGGGAGGATGGTATCTATGTGGAGCTGAGTGGTGATAGAGGGCTTTCGGCTCAGTCTGAGGTTTACTCTTTTCCTCTCCAGCTCTTAGGAGATGACACCTCAAGGAGGGGCACGGAAGCAGGGAGACCTGTGGGATGGGGAGTGTAGGGTCAGATTTGTCTCCAAAAGAGTATCTGACATCTCCCTCCACAGCTGACCCCTCCCTCCACAGCTCAGCTCTGGCCACCCTGATCCTTTCTTGTCCAACACCCCAAGCTCCTTTCTGTCTGCCCCAGGACCTTTGCACTGGCTATGTCCTCCACGGGATGCCTTGCCCCGGTCTTGGGGTGGCTGGGGCTTTATCCCTCTCAGTGCGTGCTTAGTTGCTTTGGTCGTGTCTGACTCTTTGTGACCGTATGAGCTGTAGCCTGCCAGGCTCCTCTGTCCATGAGAATACTCAACTGGGTTGTCATGCCCTCCTCCAGGGTATATTCCCGACCCAGGGATTGAACCCAGGTCTCTTATGTCTCCCGCGTTGGCAGGCGGGTTCTTTACCACTAGCGCCAGCCCCCTGAGAAGCCCATATCCCTCTCAGGCCTCTGTGCAAACGTTGCCGCCTGGAGAGCCCCGGCTACTGCGCTTATTCAGAGCAAGCTTCCTGTCCTCTTACATCCTCTGTTCACTTTCACCTTCAGAACACTCATCTCAACCAGGAATGGGCTCCTGGGTGGCTTTCCTCTTCCTCGTCTCCCCAGACTGAATGTTTCAGAATAGCAGGGAGTTTTACCTATTATCTTCCTTCTGTGTCCTCTGAACCCAGAACAGAGCCCCGTACAGGTAAGTGCTGATAACTGTTGGTAATGGGAAGTAAATGGGCGACAAGATTACAGTGTGGAAACAGCGGCTGGGAAAAGCGGAACGTGGAGGAGAATTTTGTAGACGGACGGCAGGGGCTGCATCCAAAACTGTTGAGTGGCCTCCCACCCCACAAGTTCTGGATGGGGAGAGATGGGAGGGGCGACCCACTTTCCGGGTAGTCGCACGCACCTCCCTCCGGTGGCCCACAGGTGGCGCTCGCTCCGCGCACTTTTAGCGGCGGGAAGCACAGGTGGGAAAACCTGAGCTTTTGGTGGTTGAAGAGGCACCTGCTGATTTAATCCCCGCCCTTATCTTCCTGGGGTCAGCCCCTGGCCGCAGTTTGGACGCCACCAGGGGTCTCAGCTTCTGGGGGTGTCGGAGGCACGGGGAAGGTGAGGCTGAGAGGAGCTGAGGGCTCCGCCCCACGTTTGCTCTTGCTCACGCAGAACTAGTTAAGCAGCCTCCTGCCTGAGGAAGGGTGCCTTGAGGGTAGGGGAAATGCTTGCTCTGCGCTTGTCCTGTCTTAACCCTTTATAAACTGGATCTGGGTTCCGTGCTTGGCCTTGGTGGGCCCTCAGAGCCTACTTGTGGAATACTGAATGGAAGAATCCCCATTTTACAGAAGGGAAAACTGAGGCTCCAGCAGGCCCAGGTTCAGAGAGTCAGAAAATGGTGAGGCTGGGGTTAGAGCCCTAGGTGTGTCCAAACTCCAGCATCAGACGGTCAAAAAAAAAAAAATTAAATAATGGATTTGTTAGTTACCCACAGGGATACAGGAATCCGTTTAGAAAGTCGAAATCTTCCCTGAACCTCATCTCAGGCCCCAGATGGTGATGGGGAAGTTTCCCTCGCACCTTGTTTTCTGTCTCCACAGGTGCCTACACATACCAGTGGGGGCCCCTAGATTTCTAGCTGGGGCCCCGGGCACAAACTCCTCTCTCAGGGCCTCAGTTTCCTCACCTGTAAAATGAGATTAATTGTCAGGGATATTTTTGTGGGGGGGTTACTTTTTTTTTTTGCTGAGCTGTGTCTTCATCGCAGTGCATCAGCTTGGTTGCCCCATGGTATGTGAGATCTTAGTTCCCTGACCAGGGATTGAACCTGAGTTCCCCGCACTGGAAGATGGATTCTTAAACACTGAACATCAGGGAAGTCCCAGCTTAAACAGTCACTGGCCTATCTCCCCAGATGGCTGTGAATGTCCAGTGGATTATTCCCATGAAAAGCTCTCAGAGCGGTGCTTGGCATGTGGGCTCTGTCCAGACTGTGCAGGTCCCCTCTGGTGAGGCACAGGGGACCTCTGCATCCTGTTGGTTAACACACCATTCTTCAAGGTTCCTGCTATTTGCCTGCTATGAGGGCCTGGTGCCTAGTGCATCTCTGGTCTGAGGCTGCCTGCGAACCCCAGTGCTGTCTGCACTGGATATGGGTGCATTCAGCTGTTTCTACATGGAGGTCAGTTCTACGTGGATGCCAAGGTATGCGAGGCAGTTGGGTTCCCATGGACTAGAATTTCTCAGTCTCAGCACTCTTGACACAGGGGGCTGGATCCTGCTTCGCTGTGGGGAGGGGCTGTCCCGTGCACCGTAGGGTGTTAAGCAGCTTCATTTGCCTTGACCCACTAGATCCCAGTAGCACTTCCTCAGTTGTGACAACCGAAAATGTCTGCAGACTCTGCTGAACATCCCCTGAGGGGCACAACCACCCCCACTGAGACCTACAGCTGTATACCCTTCTGGTAGGCACCCACCCATCCAGTGTACAGATGTACATTTCTGCTTCTCTGTGAGTGCCTTGGGCTGGCTTCCCTCAGAAGCAGACTGTGACACAAGGGGGGAAGGCACAGGGCTTGTTTGGGAGATAAAATGGACGCTTGTATTTCTGCCAAATTTCTATGTTGAAATCCTAATACTCAATGTGATGGTATTAGGAGGTGTGGCCTTTGGGAGGGATTAAGTCATGAGGGTGGAGCCATCATAAAAGGGACTCAGAATGGACAGAGTCGGACACGACTGAAGTGACTTAGCAGCATCAGCAGCAGAATGGACATGAGTACCATGCTATATTTAAAATGGATAACCAACAAGGACCTACCGTATAGCCCAGGGAACTCTGCTCAGTGTTATGTGGCAGCCTGGATGGGTGGGGAGTCTGGGGGAGAATGCAGACATGTACATGTATGGCTGAGTCCTTTTGCTGTTCACCTGAAACTATCACAACATTGTTAATCAGCTATGCTGCTGCTAAGTTGCTTCAGTCGTGTCCTACTCTGTGCGACCCCACAGACGGCAGCCCACCAGGCTCCTCCGTCCCTGGGATTCTCCAGGCAAGAATACCAGAGTGGGCTGCCATTTCCTTCTCCAGTGCATGAAAGTGAAAAGTCAAAGCGAAGTCGCTCAGTTGTGTCCGACTCTTCGTGACCCCATGGACTGCAGCCCACCAGGCTCCTCTGTCCATGGGATTTTCCAGGCAAGAGTACTGGAGTGGGGTTAATCAGTTATACCCCAATACAAAATATTTTTGGTGTTAAAAAAATAAAAATAAATAAAATGGATAACCAACAAAGGCCTGTCGTATAGCCCATGGAACTCTGCTCAGTGTTATGGGGCAGCCTGGGTGGGAGGGGAGTTTGGGGGAGAATGGGGACATGTATATGCATGGCTGAGTCCCTTTGCTGTCCACCTGAAACTATCAAAATATTGTTCATCGGCTAGACACCAATACAAAATTAAAAGTTTTTAAAAAGGCACCCAGAGAGGTCCCTCTTCCTCTTTCTGCCACCTGAGGACAGAGCATGAAGTTGGCCTTGTATGAACCTCCAAGGGAGCTCTCACCAGAACTCCACCATAATCTCGGTCATCCAGTTTCCAAAACTGTGAGAAGGAAATTTCTGCTGTTACAAGCCACCCGGTCTAGGTATTTTTGTTAGAGCAGCCAGAACAGATGAAGACAGGAGATGAGGGGGGAAACTTGAGGGGGTGGATAGAGCGGGGAGGGGTGGAGAGACAGGGCTTGCAGATGCTCCAGGGGCGCCGGGAGGCCCATGGACCATGCAGCTGCGAGGAGAGGGAGCAGAGGTATTTATCCGCCAAGTCCCTTCCCGCTTGGACTAAGGCCTGGTTGCTGGGGGCGTGCATCGGCGCACGTCTGGCTCCTGGCCATAAGCACTGCGCTGGTCAGGGGCCTGGAAGTGGTCCAGGCTTGGCAGCATCTGTGTGGGGGTGGGGTGGGGTTTCTTTACCTTCCCGTGTGGCCGTTCCTGGACGAGGGTGTGGGCTGTGGGATGACTGGAGCCAGGCTGTGCCAGCCCACCCCGAGTTCGGCAGCCGGCTGTGTGTATATTTGGTGTGCCAGTGTGTGTTTATCTGCCGTGCATGTGTTTGCGTCTGTATTTATCTGGCGGCGAGTGTGCGACGTCTTTGTTTTCCCTTCTGCTCCGTCTCCGCGAACGTGGGGGAGACTTCTGTTTTTAATCAGGGGCCAGGGAACCGTCTCGTTGCCACGTTTGTGATGGCGATATTAATTTAAGGCCGATCCGAAGCGATCTTTCTGAGTCTTCAGTGAAGTGGGGCCCTACCCTGGGAGCCTTCTAAAGGGAGGGGCAGCAGAGCGGAATCTTCCCTGATCTTTGTGTGCATAAGAGGGGAAACTGAGGTACGTGGCTGCAGAAATCCTCTCCTTAGGCAGCCACGGAAAGGAAGTTTGCAAGTAAACCATTTTACAGGCATAAAATCTTTTATAAAGTTTTTTTTTTTTTAATTTATTTTTGGCTGCATTGAGTCTTTCTTGCTGCAGCACAGGCTTTCTCTGGTTGCAGCAGGTGGAGGCTACTTTTCCTTGCCCTTGGTTAGCTTCTCATTACTGTGGCTTCTTTTAGTCTAAAGCACAGGCTTTAGGCGGTTGAGCTTCAGTACTTGGGGCTTGCAGGAGCTTCGTTGCTCCAGAGCCTGTGGAATACTCCTGGACTAGGGATCGAACCTGTGTCCCTCTGCATTGGCAGGAAGATTCTCATTCACTGCACCACCAGGGAAGTCCAACATGCATACACTCTTGATGATTCTCCTTGCATGTAGAAGAAAAAAAGACTATTGGCCCCATTTACAGATGAGAAATGGAGAAGGAAATGGCAACCCGCTCCAGTGTTCTTGCTGGGAGAATCCCATGGACAGAGAAGCCCGGTGGGCTATAGTCCATGGGGTCACAAACAATCGGACATGATTGAAGTGACTTAGCATGCACGTACAGATGAGAAAACTGAAGCTCAAGGGATGGGACCCAGAGCTCACGTGAAGCCAGAGGCTCTTGGCCTCTTGCCAAGGCTGGTCGTGTTCTTTCAAATGAAGGGACTTCCCCAGTGGTCCAAGGGTTAAGACTCTGCCTTGCAGTGCAGGGGTGTGCGGGTTTGATTCCTGGTGGGGGAACTAAGATCCTACGTACCATGGGGTGCAGACAAAAAGTAAAAGAGAAAACAAAACAAATGGCAAATCCCTTCTGCAGCTGCCCAGGGCTGCTTGCTCTTCACCTGTGCCTCTGTTTCCCTGCTGGCCACCATGAACCCTTCCCAGCCTGCCCACCCTTGGCAGTCTGAAAATCCCCATTGCTTGAAAAGGTGCCAGCTTTCTCATACTTCTCTTCCTTGGATGCTCCAGGCCCAGGGGCCTGGCTGGCTCTGTGAACATAGATATTAATTAGCATTAATTAATTACCCCTTGTGGGGTGAGGGTGGTGCCTGTAGATTCCCAAGCTCTGAGACACCTAGAGGTTGACTTGGGTCCCTGGTATGGGTGCTCTCAGCCTGAGTTGGGAAAGGGCTACCCGTCCCAAGATGCTCCAAGTTGTTGTTGAGTCACTAAATCATGTTTGACTCTTTTGCGACCCCATGGACTGTAGCCCACCAGGCTCCTCTGTCAATGGGGATTTTTCCAGGGAAGAGTTCTGGAGTGGGTTGTCATTTCCTCCTCCAGGGAATCTTCCCGACCCAAGGATTTAACCTGCATATCCTGCATTGGCAGGTGGATTCTCTACCACTGTGCCACCAGGGAAGCCCACACCAAAAACTAAACTAAACTAAAACAGCCTAGTGATGCCACATTCTTGTGGAAACGGAGCTTCTGTGTTAGGGAGAGCTGCCGAAGCTTTCTTCAACCATCCCCTGGGTGCTGAGGACTGAAGTGGTTCTCTCCGGGATCTGGTTTCCCTGGATCCTAAGGAGGTTGGGAGATCCAGGCTGTGGTTGATCTGGAAGGTGACCCCAGGAAGCAAGGTTAGGGGAGAGGCTGAATAAGGGAGGGAAGGCATTGGATGAAAGTGTCTTCGTGACCAAATCTCCACTGCGGGCAACTTCGGCTCAGTCCTGCCAGGGAAATGCTGAGACGCCAAGTAGAACACACCTGAGTTTCCCCACGGGGGCTGTGGGAGCTGGGGTATTTGCCCCCCACTCTTCCCCCGTCACTGGGCAAGGACTGGTCCAGCAGTGCGTTTGCTCTCCATCACCTTCTGCCCAGCCTGGCAATAGTGCAGCAGCCAGGGGTGGGTTGTCGGAAGCTGTGGGGTCAGTGTGCCCAGAAAGGGAGTCCATTGGGGATACAAATGGGCACTGATGTTCCAAGGGAGCAGAGACAGACAATAAACAGAACAAGTAAACCACAGGGCGTGTTTGGAGGGGTATGAGTTGGAGAGAAGAGGGGCAATGAGGACTTCCCTGATGGTCCAGTGGTTAAGAACTCGCCTGCCAATGCAGGGGACACAGGTTTGATCACTGGTCCGGGAAGATTCCACATGCCACGGAGCAACTAAGCCCATGAGCCACAACTACCGAGCCTGCGCCCTAGGGCCCGTGCTCTGCAACAAGACAAGCCTCTGCAATGAGAAACCTGCACTGCAACTAGAGAGGAGCCCCCACTCGACACAGCCAGAGGAAGCCCAGGCGCAGCAGTGAAGACCCAGCACAGCCAAAGATAAATAAATAAAATCTAAAAGGGGGGAGGGTGCAGTGAGGTAGAGCAAAGCTAAGTCGAGGATGCTGTGGGTGTAAGTTACTGACTCCGAGCTCCGCCTCCCATCAGTTCAGTGCGGTTGCTCAGTCGTGTCTGACTCTTGCGACCCCATGGACTGCAGCATGTCAGGCTTCCTTGTCTATCACCAACTCCCGGCATCCCATAGGCGACTAATAAATGTTCTGTGATTCTGTCTAGTCCATGGAGATGGACAGAGAGGGGAAAGGGTGAGGGAGAGAAGCCGGTGTGGAATAGGCACCTGGGCAGGGTGGAGAGGGAGGGAAGGAGAGGCTGGTAATGATGTGAAAAGTAATCGGCCCTTCTCTCTGGGAGGCGGTGAAACTCTAATTAGAATGAAAATGTGGTTTAATGAGGATGAAAACGGTAATTGTGCTGGGCAGCACTGTAGTCCCCACGGTGCCACCTTCCCAGGGGGCCCTTTCTGGGCCTCTGAAGACAGAGATGTGGATGAGGGGGACTCGGGGCTGTGGAGGGGTGTAGTTGGGACCCCATCCCCACTCCCAGAAGGTCCTCCCAGGTGACACCAGGTAAAGACACCAAGCAGAGCCCTGCCTGCCCCCGGGGCTGGTTCAAGGTGCCCTGGGGCCCTGCTTTTCCATCAAATCCTTATCCTCAGTGGTGGGCTTCCCTCGTGGCTAGACAGTAAAGAATCTCCCTGCAGCGCCAGAGACCGGGGTTTGATCCCTGGGTCGGGAATATCCCCTGGAGAAGGAAATGGCAACGCACTCCAGTATCCTTGCCTGGAAAATTCCATCCTCTGTCCATGGAGTCACAAAGAGTCAGACACGACTGAGCGACTAACACTTTAACACTATCCTCAGTGGTAACACAGTGGAACTGAGAAACAGTGATGTTGTTTATTGAAGACCTACTACATGCCAGGCACCATTCCAATCCCTTTACAGATGCCAACTCATAGCATCCTTAAAATTCTCTCCATTTTACAGATGGCAATACTGAGGCACAGAAAGGGACTTCCCCAGTGGTCCAGTGTTTAAGAACCTGTCTTGCAAGGAAGGGGAGGTGGGTTCGATCCCTGTCAGGTAACTAGGATCCCACATGCCGCAGGGTATGCCACAATGACAGACCCTATGATGCAGCTAAGACCTGGTGCAGCCAAAGAAATATTAAAAAACAAAAGAGGCTCAGAGAAACAATAGGCCCTGATAAGACTATATTGAAGAGTGGTCAGTTCAAGCAGCCAAGGCCATTCTTTCTTCCTTAACCAGATGTTTACTGGGGGCACCAAGGGATTGACTGTCATCAAGGTCAAGGGACCCTTCCTGCCTGCCTCCCTCCCTGTACAGTTTTTCCGTAACTATGTTTGAGGGTCAGCCATTTCTATTTTGGGGCTTCCCAGGTGGTGCTAGTGGTAAAGAACCTGACTCCCAATACAGGAGACTTAAGAGACGTGGGTTCGATCCCTGGGTGGGGAAAATCCTCTGGAGGAGGGCATGTTAACCCACTCCAGTATTCTTGCCTGGAGAATCCCATGGGCAGAGGAGCCTGGTGGGCTACAGTCCATGGGGTCGCAGACCTAGCACCCATTTCTGTTTATCTGCTGCTTCCACTCTACTAGAAGAGATGGGCGTGGCTGAAGAGGGAGACTTCGTGTTCAATGGGCGTGGCTTGGTGGAGAGGTGGGTGTGGCTGGATTTACCAATCACTGATCGGCCTCCCATCAGTTGGCAACCCACTCCAGTATATTTGCCTGGAGAATTCCATCGACAGTGGAGCCTGGTGGGCTACAGTCCATGGGGGTCATAAAGAGTCAGACGTGACCCAGGGACTAACACTTTGATTTTCACGCTCTCCAAACTTGGAAGAAGCAGAAGCTGAAAATTGTACTGTAGAACCTGGACAAAAAGCTGGGGGTCCTGACTCCTAGGCCTGAAATTTCTTGCCATGAAAAAAGCCAAGAGGTTTTTCAAATGTTGGTCTGAATAAAGACTGAGGTTTGTAAGATCTCACTGGTCCCCACTTTTGCTTCTGAAGACATCACCAATAAAGTGCTGCCTGTTATGAGGTCTTGTTGGAAAAGAAACCTTGGAGCTTCACTGGTGACTCAGAGGTGAAGAATCCCCCTGCCAGTGCAGGAGACATGGGTTCGATCCTTGATCCAAGAGGATCATACATGCCACGTAGCAGCTAGGCCTCTCATGCGCCACAGCTGTTGAGCCTGTGCTCTGGAGTCTGGGAGCCCTGAAGCCTGTGCTCTGCAACAGGATAGGCCACCTCAATGAGAAGCCCCTGCATGCCAACTAGAGAGCAGGTCCCGCTCACTGCAGCTAGAGAGTAGCCCTCACTCACCACAAGTAGAGAAAAGTCTGAGTAGCAACGAAGACCCAGCACAGCCAAAAATAAATAAAATAAAAACAGAAACATTTATTGAGGCCAGAAGTGCAACACCAACAGACTTGTGTGGCTTTTTAAAGTCATCCCAGGTCAAAGGAAATTAGGTTTTTGACCACATGTATGGCAGACAAAGCATTAAGAGCTTTAATATATAAAGAATCCTTATGGTTCAATAAGAAAAAGACAAATGTCCCAGATATGATATTGGCATAGGGCCCACAAAGGCATGATAAAAATTCAACAAACCTCTGTAAAGATGTGCCACCTGGTCATTTACCAGTTAAAGGATCTCTTTTACTTGTCAAGCTTACCAGCATGTGTGAAATTTTGAGAAGACACACTGGTGCACTCTCATGGGAGTGTAAAGTGATACACTGGAGGCCAGTGCAGATATTTGTCATTTAAGTCTGTAAAACTCTCTGACCCAGGAAGTCCATTTCTAGGGATATGCCAAGATCTATAAAGAGGAATGCAGAGTGGTTAAGTGCCCCAGAGTCAGACAGCCATTGTTCCAATCCTGGTTCCTCCTACTGCAAGCTACGTGACCTCAGGCAAATGACTTGATGTCACGGAGCATATCATGAAGATTCCATGAGGTAATGTGTGCAAAATTCTCCTACTAAGCACATGATAGGTGCTTGCAATTATTATCATCATTGCAAAACCTTTAAGGAAAGCTATTAAACTGTGGAAGATTGTGCCTAGAAAGTTGCCCACATATTAGGTTGGCCAAAAAATTTGAGTTTTTCTATGATGTTATGGGAATGGGAAAGATGAGATCTCTTCAAGAAAATTAGAGATACCAAGGGAACATTTCATGCAAAGATGGGCTCGATAAAGGACAGAAATGGTATGGACCTAACAGAAGGAGAAGATATTAAGAAGAGGTGGCAAGAATACACAGAAGAACTGTACAAAAAAGAGCTTCATGACTCAGATAATCACGATGGTGTGATCACTCAGCTAGAGCCAGACATCCTGGAATGTGAAGTCAAGTGGGCCTTAGAAAGAAAGGATCACTATGAACAAAACTAGTGGAGGTGATGGAATTCCAGTTGAGCTATTTCAAATCCTGAAAGATGATGCTGTGAAAGTGCTGAACTCAATATGCCAGCAAATTTGGAAAACTCAACAGTGGCCACAGGACTGGAAAAGGTCGGTTTTCATTCCAATCCCAAAGAAAGGCAATGCCAAAGAATGCTCAAACTACCTACCGCACAATTGCACTCATTTCACACACTAGTAAAGTAATGCTCAAAATTCTCCAAGCCAGACTTCAGCAGTACGTGAACTGTGAACTTCCAGATGTTTAAGCTGCTTTTAGAAAAGGCAGAGGAACCAGAGATCAAATTGCCAACATCTGATGGATCATGGAAAAAGCAAGAGAGTTCCAGAAAAACATCTATTTCTGCTTTATTGACTATGACAAAGCCTTTGACTGTGTGGATCACAAGAAACTGTGGAAAATTGTGAAAGAGATGGGAATACCAGACCACCTGACCTGCCTCTTGAGAAAACTATATGCAGGTCAGGAAGCAACAGTTAGAACTGGACATGGAACAACAGACTGGTTCCAAATAGGAAAAGGAGTATGTCAAGGCTGTATATTGTCACCCTGCTTATTTAACTTATATGCAGAGTACATCATGAGAAACGCTGGACTGGAAGAAGCACAGGCTGGAATCAAGATTGCCAGGAGAAATATCAATCACCTCAGATATGCAGCTGACACCACCCTTATGGCAGAAAGTGAAGAAGAACTAAAAAGCCTCTTGATGAAAGTGAAAGAGGAGAGTGAAAAAGTTGGCTTAAAGCTCAACATTCAGAAAACGAAGATCATGGCATCTGGTCCCATCACTTCGTGGGAAATAGATGGGGAAACAGTGGAAACAGTGTCAGACTTTATATTTTGGGCTCCAAAATCACTGCAGATGGTGATTGCAGCCATGAAATTAAAAGATGCTTACTCCTTGGAAGGAAAGTTATGACCAACCCAGTTAGTATATTGAAAAGCTGAGATATTACTTTGCCAACAAGGGTCCATCTAGTCAAGGCTATGGTTTTTCCAGTGGTCATGTGTGGATGTGAGAGTTGGACTGTGAAGAAAGCTGAGCGCCAAAGAATTGATGCTTTTGAACTGTGGTGTTGGAGAAGACTCCTGGGAGTCCCTTGGACTGCAAGGAGATCCAACCAGTCCATTCTGAAGGAGATCAGCCCTGGGTTTTCATTGGAAGGACTGATGCTGAAACTGAAACTCCAATAGTTTGGCCACCTCATGCGAAGAGTTGACTCATTGTTAAAGACCCTGATGCTGGGAGGGATTGGGGGCAGGAGGAGAAGGGGACGACTGAGGATGAGATGGCTGGATGGCATCACCGACTCGACGGACATGAGTTTGAGTGAACTCCGGGAGTTGGTGATGGACAGGGAGGCCTGGCGTGCTGCGATTCATGGGGTTGCAAAGAGTCGGACATGACGGAGCAACTGAACTGAACTGATAATGTTATGGAAAAACCGAAATGAAATTTTTGGTCAACCCAGTACATAGTAGAAAATGAAAATGACCACACCTATACTTATTGACACCACATGACGACTGCAATATATTCATTGAACAAGAAAACAGGTTTCACACGTTGTGTGTGCTGTGCTGAGTCACCTCAGTCGTGTCCAGCTCTGTGTGACCCTATGGACTGTTGCCACCAGACTCTTCTGTCCGTGGGATTCTCCAGGCAAGAATACCGGAATGGGCTGCCGTTTCCTTCTCCAGGGCATCTCCCCGACCCAGGGATTAAACCTCTCTCCTGCATTGGCAGACGGGTTCTTTACACTCTCGCCACCTGGGAAGCCCCAAATGTCATCTGTTTCAAGCGTTTTGATCGGGGTCAACGAATTAATTTGTCACTTTGCAGTGTCATCTACCCAGGTTCAGAATTGACAGGAAAAGTTTATGAAGTAATGTTTGTCCTTTCTCTATGCAGTGGGTTCCTTTTAAAAATTATTTATTTCACTGCCCCAGCTCGTAGTTGTGTCATGCGGGATCTTTAGTTTCGGGATACAAACTCTTAGTTCTATGAGAGAACAAACTCCTATTGTTTAAGTCACCCCAGTTTGTGGTCATTTGTCACAGCAGCCATAGGAAACAAATAAGGTCTATTTTTCTATATTTTAGCTTAAATGTTGTCAAAAGTAAAGACAACTTGAAAGACTTGTCCAGTGAATACACACCCACCACCTAGAGTCTACAAGGGACGTCTGGCTCCATTTGTCATTATCTGTCTTTCTATCCATCTATCCACCCACCTCTTTTTTTTCTTTTCCACTTTAGTTTATTACAGAACATTGAATATAGTTCCCTGTGCTATGCAGTAGGTATACATAGTGTTGCTTATCTGTTTTATGCACAGTAGTTTGTATCTGTTAATTTCAAGCTCCTAATTCATCTACCCCCACCCCCTTTCCACCTTGGTAACCACAAATTTGTTTTCTATGTCTGTGAGTCTATTTCTGTTTTTATAAATAATTTCATTTGTGTCATGATTTAGATGCCATATATAAGTGTACCATACCCTATTTGTCTTTCTGACTTCAACCACCTCTGTAAATTTTTTTTCTAATTAATAATTTATTTTTTAGAGGGATTTTAGGTTCACAGCAACATTGTGGGGAAGGTAGAGAGGTTTCTCATATGCTTCCTGCCCTGCTCCCCAGCATGCATAGCCTGCTCTGCTTTCAGCATCCGCACCAGCATGGTGCAATTGTGGCAGCTGATGAGCCGCCATCATTACCCAGTTTCCCACAGGCTTCACTCTCGGTGCTGTACATTCTATGGGTTTGGACAAATGTATAATAACGTGAATCCACCACTATAGTCTCATACAGAACCGTTTCCTTGCCCTAAAAATTCTCCGTGCTCCACCTACTCATTCCTCCCTCCCTCCTCATCTTTTTACTGTCTGCATAGTTTTGCTTCTTCCAGAAAGTCGTATAGTTGGAATTATACTGTTTGTAGTCATCACATACTGCCTCATTTTACTTAATAATATGCATTTACGTCTTCTCGATGTCTCTTCATGGCTTGCTAGCTCATTTCTTTCTAGCACTGAATAATATTCCATGTTGTGGATGCACCATAATTTATTTACCCATTCATCTACTGAAGGCTATCTACCTCACTTTTTAATGCATTTCAAGGTAAGACCCTGCTTCCTCCCCATTTATTTTAGCACAGCACCCAAAGCAATCTTGTAACAAATCAAGTACCTGTCCTGTTCAAAATCTTCCTGGGGTCCTCATCTCACTTGAGTGAAACCTGCATGACTCCCTGTGTTCCCAGGGTCCCCTTACCCCTTTTGCCTGTTCCCCACCATCCTCTTGCGCTGCATCAGCCCACAGGGTCACCATGAGCCACGTATGCTTCCTCAGCCCTTGAAAATGACTGATACAACCTAAGTGTGCATCAACGGATGAACGCATAAAGAAGATATGGTATACACATATGTTGTTCGGTTGCCAAGTCGTGTCTTACTCTTTGGGACCCGATGGACTGTAGTCTGCCAGGCTCCTCTCTGTGGGATTTCCCAGGCAGCAAGACTGCAGTGGGTTGCCATTTCCTCCTCCAGGGGATCTTCCTGACCCAGGGATCCAGCCCGTGTCTCCTTCATTGGCAGGAGGATTGTTTCACTGAGCCATATACACCGTGGAATACTACTCAGCCATAAAAAGAATGAAATCTTGCTATTTGCAACATGAGTGGACTTGAAGGGTATTAGGCTAAGTGAAATATGTCAGAGAAAGACAAGTACTGTATGATATCACTTCTATGGGGCATCTAAAAAATCAACAAACTAGTGAATATAACTAAAAACAAGATTCACAGATATACAGAACAAACTAGAAGTTATCAGTGGGAAGAGGGAAGGGGAGGGGCAATACAGGGGTAAAGGATTAAGAGGTACAAACCATTATGCATGAAATAATTCACAAGGATATATTGTACAACAAATGGAATATAGCCAACATTTTATAACTATACAGGAGTATAACCTTTAAAAATTGAGAATCACCATACTATGCTATACTGTGGTTATTCGCTCAGTCGTGTCCAACTCTTTGTGACTATAGTCCATGAGATTCTCCAGGTAAGAATCCTGGAGTGGGTTGCCTTCTCCAGGGGATCTTCCCCATCCAGGAATTAAACCAGGATCTCCTGCATTGCAGGCGGATTCTTTACCAGCTGAGCCACCAGGGAAGCCCGTCACTATACTGTACACCTTTAAATTATATAATAGTGTACATCAATTGTACTTAAAAAAAAAAAAAAGTCCCTGGGCATTCCCTGAGGTCCATGGTTAGGACTGGGCACTTTCACTGCCGGGGCTCGGGTTCACTTTTTGGTCGGGGAACCAAGAACCTGAATGCCAGTGAGGAGCAGCTTAAAAGCAAACGAACAAACGAACCCATTCCAAATTGAAGTATGCTATAACTGAAAACGTACAGGATTTCAAAATACTTAGTGCTGGGGAAAGGATGTAAAATATCTCATGATTTTCATATCGATTATGTGTTGAAATAATATTTTGGCTGGATTGGGTTAAATAAGATATATGATGACAATTCATTTCATCTGTTTCTTGTTGACTTTTTAAAGAATGTGGCTACTGGAATATTTTATTTTATTTTATTTATGGAAAATTTTAAATTACATGTGTGCCCTCCTCATTTGTGGCTTCATCATATGCTATTCCAGCAAGCTCCGGGAG
The DNA here is from genome assembly GCF_014754425.2 of Oryx dammah. Taxonomy (NCBI): domain Eukaryota; kingdom Metazoa; phylum Chordata; class Mammalia; order Artiodactyla; family Bovidae; genus Oryx; species Oryx dammah. The sequence continues at coordinate 97,731,597 of NW_024070189.1, read as the reverse complement.
TTGATGATGGCCAGGGAAGCCTGGCATGCTGCAGTCCATGGGGTCGCAAAGAGCTGGACACGACTGAGCGACTGAGCTGAACTGATTCCCGTTGTGGGCTCCAGGAGAGGAGGTGGTGCTGGTTTTGATCTTTAGAGTTCTTAGACACTCAGTAAATACTTGTTGAATGAATGAATGCAAGCACGAAGGAAAGAACAGGAGCCTGAATGACACGAAGGAGGTGGGTCTACGTCAAGATTGATCGGCGGCTCCCATAAGGAAGACCTTACCTTTCGCCTTTCACGGGGCCACCCGGGCTCTCTGTGCCTCTAGCGAGTGGAGCGGGGGTTGGGCGTAGGGGCGCAGGCAGGCTCATCACAGTGCAGCCCGCAGGGGTGGCTGCCTGGGTGCCCCTCTCCAGTAACTGGACGAGATCAAGTCACAGTGGCTGGGACTTCTGGGGCTAGAGAAGGAGGGGCGTGTGAGGAGGGGGACCTGAGTCAGACGTGGGGCTGGGCGGAGCAGGCCCCACCCCAGCCCAGGTCCCTTCCCCGGAGCTGGGCTGGCGGGAAGGGGTTGGGCTGCCAGGCAGGCGGGAAGGAGCCGGGGTGTCTGCTATCGACCGCCTGGGCCTCTGAAGAGAAGCTTTTAGACCCGCCAGCGCATCCCACCCGGGGAGGGGGTGGGGGGTGGGGGAAGAGAGGCCTGGGCTTCCCCATCTCCTCAAGGGCGGAGGCCAGGGGGCCTCCTTTCACCCCCAGATCCTGCCCACCAGCAAGGCTTGTAGGCCTTGCCTTGGAACTGAGTAGAAAATCCCATTTGCTTCTCACCCCATTGTTATCAGGCCAGGGTTGCAACCATTCCCCACCCACCCCCTGCCCTTTATCGAGAGATTATGTACATCCTGTAAGGTCGGATGACTGCGTGCAGGGCCCCCACCTCATCGAAGTATGGAACATTCTCATCCAGATGGTCCCAGAAGGTTCCCATCCCTCCCATCCCCAATCCTAATCACTATTCTGGTTTTTGTCAACATGAGTTAACCTAGCCTTTTGGAGAATTTCATACAAATGGAACCACACGGGGAGGTCTCTTTTGTCTGGTTGCTTCTCCTCAGTATCTAACATCCTGAGATCTTTATCCACGTCCCTTACAAATTATAAGTAGTTTGTTCCTTTTTATTGCAGCAGAGTATTCCATGGTGGGCTTCCCAGGTGGCTTGGTGGTAAAGAATCCACTTGCAATGCAGGAGACATGGGTTCCATTCTTGGGTGGGGAAGATCCCCTGGAGAGGGAAATGGCAACCCACTCCAGTATTCTTTCCTGGGAAATCCCATGGACAGAGGAATCTGGCGGGCTACAGTCCATGGGGTCCCAAAAGAATCAGACACAACTTAACAACTGAACAACAGTGACATTCCATGCTATGAAGGGACCTCAACTTGTTTTTGTTTTTCTGACATTTTAATTTGTATTTATTTATTTGGCTGCACCAGCTCTTAGTTGCAACATGCAGTATCTTTTTAGTTGTGGCATGCCAACTCTCAGTTGTGGCATGCGGGATCTAGTTCCCTAATCAGGGAACCCACACCCCCTGTACTGGGATCTCGGAGTCTTGGCCCCTGGACCACCAGGAACATCTCCAGACCTCAATTTATTTATCCATTCTCTTGTCCTAGACATTTGGGTTGTTTCCAGTTTTTTTGGCAACAACAAAAAAAGCTGCTGTGAACATTTGCCAACAGATCTTTGCACCAATGTATGTTTTCACTTCAGTTGGGTAAATACCTATGAATTGAATTTCTGGGCTGTGTGGTAACTGTGTAACTTTATAAACAAACAAACCAACCTGGCACCTGCTTTGACACACTGGCTGAGGATGAGCGTTCAAGCTCCTCCCTGTCTTACCAACACTTGGTATCAGCAGCCTCTAATATTAGCCAACGTGTTGATGGCTTGTAGCCTGACCATTGTAGTCACCTCTGTCTCAGACCTCTGCTTCTGCCCTCACTCCTCCACAGGTTGTTCACCTCTCAGAAACCTGATACATGGTTTGTTGTTAATATTTCCCTTTTTATTATAGAAAAATTTCACACATGTGCTACAGTAGAGAGAAGAGTATGAAGAGCCCATATGATCCTGTCACCTGACTTTTATGATAATCCACATTTTGCCCATCTTGTTTCATCTCTGACCACCCCGCCAACGTATTTTCAAGGGAGTCTTTTAAAATCTTTTTTAAAACTGAAGTGTAGCTGATTTACAATGTCGAGTATAGCTAAGTGATTCAGTTTACACATGTATGTATACATTCTTTTCCATTTTCTTTCCAGTGTGGTTTACCACTGGATATTGAATACAGTTCCCTGTGCTACACAGTAAGACCTTGTTGTTTATCCAGTTTCTGTATACCAATTTGCATCTGCTAATTAAGGGAGTACTTTAAAGCAGACCCCAGGTACCATATTACTTCCACAAGTATCATAGGAATCGCCTCAAACTATGAATTAGATGACCCATGCCTTGCCTTGGAATTGGCTGGTGGTTTCTCATTGCTTTCAGAAAAAAAATTCAGATTTCTTCCCATGGCCCTCAGGATGGCTGCTGGCCTCTCTGCCTTCAAGCTGTATCCTTTCCCCTTACTTCGTCCCTGCTCCAGGCGCATTGTCCTTTTTCCCCCAACCACAGTCCAAGCTTGTTCCTGCCTCAGGACCTTTGCACATGCTGTTCTTTCTGCCTTGTATATTATTCCCAGATATCCACCTGAATCCTATAGTCGGCAGTGTCAATGAGATGCTCTTCCATGGTCCCTGCCTTTCTATAGTTTTTTTCATCTTTAGTGTCGACTGAACTGCTCACTTCTAATCAGTAGAAGATGGCCAAAGTGACAGAGTGTCACATCCGTGATTAGGTATTAAGGCTGTGACTCCTGTCCTGCTGACTCCCCCTCTTGCTAGCACTCTTGTCTCTCTCTGATGAAACCAATAACCAGGATGTGTGCCATCCTATGGAGAGATCTGCTGACAAAGAATGGAGAGTAGCCTTCAACCAGTCACCGCTGGGGAACTGAACCCTGCCAACAGTCTTGGGCATGCTTCTCCCCATTTGAACCTTGAGATGACCATAAACATCAGTGGTTGCCTTGACTGCAGCCTCATGAGCCAGAGGACCACCTGAGTGGTACCCAGATTCCCGACTCCCATATCATGGTCATCCATGTTTTTGTTTTTTTTTTAATGGTTGAATGCAGTATTCTTTTTTTTTTTTTTTGGTTGCACTGAGTCATTGTTGCTACATACAGGCTTTCTCTAGCTGCAGTGGTCGGAGGCTACTGTCTAAGTTGCGGTGCACAGACTTCTCATTGTGGTGGCTTCTCCTGTTGCAGAGCACAGGCTCTAGGGCTCATGGGCTCAGTAGTTGTGGCACTCAGCTTAGTTGACTGGTGGCATGTGGAATCTTCCTGACCCGGGGATTGAAACCACATCCCCTGCATTGGCAGGCGGATTCACAACCCCTGGACCACCAGGGAAGTCCTATGTTGTCTAGAGCCATTAGATTTTGGAGTGATTTGTTCAGTTCAGTTCGGTTCAGTCGCTCAGTAGTGTCCGACTCTTTGCGACTCCATGAACCGCAGCACGCCAGGCCTCCCTGTCCATCACCAACTCCCGGAGTCCACCCAAACCCATGTCCATTGTGTCGGTGATGCCATCCAACCATCTCATCCTCTGTCGTCCCCTTCTTCTCCTGCCCTCAATCTTTCCCAGCATCAGGGTCTTTTCAAATGAGTCAGCTCTCCGCATCATGTGGCCAAAGTATTGGAGTTTCAGCTTCAACATCAGTCCCTCCAATGAACACCCAGGACTGATTTCCTTTAGGATGGACTGGTTGGATCTCTTTGCAGTCCAAGGGACTCTCTAGAGTCTTTTCCAACGCCACAGTTCAAAAGCATCATTTTTTCGGTGCTCAGCTGTCTTTATAGTCCAACTCTCACATCCGTACATGACTACTGGAAAAACCATACCCTTGACTAGACGGACCTTTGTTGGCAAAGTAATGTCTCTACTTTTTAATATACTGTCTAGGTTGGTCATAACTTTCCTTCTAAGGAGTAAGCATCTTTTAATTTCATGGCTGCAATCACCATCTGCAGTGATTTTAGAGACCAGAAAAATAGTCAGTCACTGTTTCCCCATCTATTTCCCACGAAGTGATGGGACCAGATGCCATGATCTTAGTTTCCTGAATGTTGAGTTTTAAGCTAACTTTTTCACTCTCCTCTTTCACTTTCATCAAGAGGCTCTTTAGTTCTTCTTCACTTTCTGCCATAAGAGTGGTGTCATCTGCATATCTGAGGTGATTGATACTTCTCCCGGCAATCTTGATTCCAGCTTGTTTTTCCTCCAGCCCAGCCCATTTTCTCATGATGTACTCTGCAAAGAAGTTAAAGAAGCAGGGTGACAATATATAGCCTTGACGTACTCCTTTTCCTATTTGGAACCGGTCTGTTGTTCCATGTCCAGTTCTAACTGTTGCTTCCTGACCTGCATACAGATTTCTCAAGAGGCAGGTCAGGTGGTCTGGTATTCCCATCTCTTTCAGAATTTTCCACAGTTTCTTGTGATCCACACAGTCAAAGGCTTTGGCATAGTCAATAAAGCAGAAATAGATGTTTTTCTGGAACTCTCTTGCTTTTTCCATGATCCATCAGATGTTGGCAATTTGATCTCTGATTCCCCTGCCTTTTCTAAAACCAGCTTAAATATCTGGAAGTTCACGGTTCACATATTGCTGAAGTCTGGCTTGGAGAATTTTGAGCATTACTTTACTAGCATGTGAGACGAGTGCAATTGTGCGGTAGTTTGAGCATTCTTTGGCATTGCCTTTCTTTGGGACTGGAATGAAAACGGACCTTTTCCAGTCCTGTGGCCACTGCTGAGTTTCCCAAATTTGCTGACATATTGAGTGCAGCACTTTCACAGCATCATCTTTTAGGATTTGAAATAGTTCAACTGGAATTCCATCACCTCCACTATTTGTTATGTAGCACTATATAACTTAAATGGCTCTCTCACCTCCTTCAACTCTTTGCTCAAAAGTCAGCCTTTCCATGAGATCTTCCCTGGCCACCTGATTAAAACCGTAACCCATTCCTGGCACTCCTCATTCCTCTTCTCTGCTTTACTTTCCTTCCAGAACTTATCACCTTCTATATATATTTTATATTTATTTATTTATTTGGCTGTACTGAGTCTTAGTTGTGGCACGCAGGATCTTTAGTTTCCACATATGAATTCTTAGTTGCAGCATGTGGGATCCAGTTTCCTGGCCAGGAAATGAACCTGGGCTGCCTGAATTGGAAGCGTGGAGTCTTAGCCACTGGACCACCAGGGAAGTCCCATCATCTTCTTCTATTTTATTTAACTAATTCATTGCCTCCCTCTCTGTTGGAACATGGGCTCTGGGAGGACAGGAGCCTCTATTTGTTTTGTTCATTGCTGCATCTCCAGTCCTAAAATACTGCTGGGCACATAGTAGGTCTTGCTGGATCTAAAGACATACTTACTCTGACCCAGCAAACCCACTTCGGGGTGTATACCCAAAGGAATAGGAAGCAGGGTCCCAAAGAGATATTTGTGTACCCATGTTCCTAGCAGCATTATTCATAGTAAAAGTGTTAACCTCTCAGTCATATCCGACTCTTTGTGACCCCCTGGACTGTAGCCCACCAGGCTCCTCTGTCTATGGAATTTTTCAGGCAAGAATACTGGAGTGGGCAGCCATTCCTTTCTCCAGGGGATGAGGGGATCTTCCTGGCCCAGGGATCTAACCTGGGTCTCCTACCTTGCAGGCAGATTCTTTACCATCTGAGCCGCTAGGGAAGCAATAGTAGCTAAACTATGAAAGCAACCCAAGTGGCTGTCAACTGATGAATGGATAAATATACCAAATGTGATGTATTCATACAATGAGCTTTTATTTGGCCTTAAAAAGGAAGCTTTGCAATATGCTACAACATGGATGAAACTTGAGGACGTTATGCTCAGGGATAATCCAGCCACACAAATATTGTATGATTCCACTTAGGTGAGGATCTTTGATTAGTCAACATCAGAAAGACAGATGGTAGAAGGCTGGTTGCCAAGGTCTGGGAAAGAGGGAGTGGGGGGTTATTATTTAATGGGAATACAATTTCAGATTTACCAGGTGAAAAGACTTATGGGGATGGATGGCGGTGATGGTTGTACCAGGGTGTGAATGTACTTCATACCACTGAACTGTATGCTTAAAAACGGTTAAGATTGAAAATGGTAAGTGTAGGACTTCCTTGGTGGTTCAGTGATTAAGACCCCATGCTTCTAATGCAGGGGGTGTGGGAGGATTTCCTGGTTGGGGAACTAAGATCCCATATGCTTTGCAACATGGCCAAAAAACCTGGTACATGCTATGTTATATGTACCGTAACACGCATACACACAGACTTCCCAGGTAGTGCAGGGTAAGCAACCCGCCTGCCCGTGCAGGAGATGCGGGAGACCCGGGTTCAGTCCCTGGGTTGGTAAGATCCGCTGGAGAAGGAAATGACAACCCCCTCCAGTATTCTTGCCTGGAAAATTCCATGGACAGAGGAGCCTGGCAGGCTAGAGTCCATGGGGTTGCGAAGTGTTGGACACGACTGAGCACACACAAACACACACAGATACACTTATGCATTCTGTCCCCCTGGGGGTGAGGCTTGTTTCCAGCTTCAGGTTTTATAGTCAGGTGTCACAGGCTGGGGTCCTGGGTCTCCCCTCCTCCCTCTGTTGACCTGAGCAATGTGTGTATCTTTCCTGCCTCCCATCAGCTCTGCATGCCTTTTATGTCTTCCCAGCTTCTCTGGAATGTTTTAGGGGTGGGAAATCCCCTTCCTGCCCAAATATAGAACCAGAAAGCATCCATCTATGTCTACTGAATGTGAACTTGGAGAGCTGGAGACCTTGGCTTGGGCCCCGTGTTTTGTCCGCTCTGCAGCTGCCTCCAACCAGCCTTGATGGGCAGAGGGGTCTGAGAACCCATGTGTGTGTGCATGTGTGGGGTCCTCAGCTCTGGGGACACTGTCCTGCATGGTTCACACTTTGGAGGGGGCTTTGACAGCCTCCCCTCGTGCCCCATCTGTGGATGCATCAGCCGCTGCAGGGCCTAGCAAGCCCCACTCAGTCTCCCTGCTCTTTATCAACAGCCCAGATTCACAGAGTGGCTGTGAGCCCAGCACCGAAATCTCTGGGAGCTCACAGTCCGGCTCCATGCTGGATGCTCCTCCATTTATCTTCTTATGGACTGGATTATGTCCCCCCCAAATTAACATGTTGGAGCCCTATCCCCCCATTGTGACTGTATGACGAGACAGAGCCTTTAAGGAGGCAAGTGAGGCTAAATGAGGGCTTCCCTAGTGGCTCAGTGGTAAAGAATCTGCCTGTCAATGCTGGAAGCGTGGGTTTCATCCCTGGGTCAGGAAGAAGCCCTGGTAAAGGAAATGGTTATCCACTCCACCTGGGAAATCTCATGGATGGAGGAGCCTGGTGGGCTACAGTTCATGGGATTGCAAAAGTTGGACAAGACTTGGCAACTAAACAACAGCAGCAGCATAGTTTTAAATGAGGGAGTTCCCTGGTGGTCTAGTGGTTAGGATTTGTTGTTTTTACTGCCAAGGCCCTGGGTTCAATCCCTGATCAGGAAACAGATCCCACAAGCTGTGCAGTTCAGTTCAGTTCAGTCGCTCAGTCGTGTCCGACTCTTTGCGACCCCATGAATCGCAGCACGCCAGGCCTCCCTGTCCATCACCATCTCCCGGAGTTCACTCAGACTCACATCCATCGAGTCCGTGATGCCATCCAGCCATCTCATCCTCTGTTGTCCCCTTCTCCTCCTGCCCCCAATCCCTCCCAGAATCAGAGTCTTTTCCAATGAGTCAACTCTTCGCATGAGGTGGCCAAAGTACTGGAGTTTCAGCTTCAGCATCATTCCTTCCAAAGAAATCCCAGGGCTGATCTCCTTCAGAATGGACTGGTTGGATCTCCTTGCAGTCCAAGGGACTCTCAAGAGTCTTCTCCAACACCACAGTTCAAAAGCATCAATTCTTCGGTGCTCTGCCTTCTTCACAGTCCAACTCTCACATCCATACATGACCACAGGAAAAACCATCGCCTTGACTAGACGGACCTTAGTTGGCAAAGTAATGTCTCTGCTTCCGAATATACTATCTAGGTTGGTCATAACTTTTCTTCCAAGGAGTAAGCATCTTTTAATTTCATGGCTGTAATCACCATCTGCAGTGATTTTGGAGCCCCCCAAAATAAAGTCTGACATTGTTTCTACTGTTTCCCCATCTATTTCCCATGAAGTGATGGGACCAGATGCCATGATCTTCGTTTTCTGAATGTTGAGCTTTAAGCCAACTTTTTCACTCTCCTCTTTCACCTTCATCAAGAGGCTTTTTAGTTCCTCTTCACTTTCTGCCATAAGGGTGGTGTCAGCTGCATATCTGAAGTTCTTGATATTTCTCCCGGCAATCTTGATTCCAGCTTGTTTTTCCTCCAGCCCAGCCCATTTTCTCATGATGTACTCTGCATATAAGTTAAATAAGCAGGGTGACAATATACAGCCTTGACATACTCCTTTTCCTATTTGGAACCAGTCTGTTGTTCCATGTCCAGTTCTAACTGTTGCTTCCTGACCTGCATATAGGTGTCTCCAAGAGGCAGGTCAGGTGGTCTGGTATTCCCATCTCTTTCAGAATTTTCCACAGTTTCTTGTGATCCACACAGTCAAAGGCTTTGGCATAGTCAATAAAGCAGAAATAGATGTTTTTCTGGAACTCTCTTGCTTTTTCCATGATCCATCAGATGTTGGCAATTTAATCTCTGGTTCCTCTGCCTTTTCTAAAACCAGCTTGAACATCAGGGAGTTCACGGTTCACCTATTGCTGAAGTCCGGCTTGGAGAATTTTGAGCATTAACTTACTAGCATGTGAGGTGAGTGCAATTGTGTGGTAGTTTGAGCATTCTTTTGCATTGCCTTTCTTTGGGACTGGAATGAAAATGGACCTTTTCCAGTCCTGTGGCCACTGCTGAGTTTTCCAAATTTGCTGGCATATTGAGTGCAGCACTTTCACAGCATCATCTTTCAGGATTTGAAACAGCTCAACTGGAATTCCATCACCTCCACTAGCTTTGTTCGTAGTGATGCTTTCTAAGGCCCACTTGACTTCACAAGCTGTGCAGTGTGGCAAAAAAAAAAAAAAAAAAAGGTTAAATAAGGTCATAGTTGTTGTTTAGTCACTCAGTCATTTTCGACTCTTTGGGACACCATGGACTATATAGCCCACCAGGCACCTCCTCCTCCTCTGTCCATGGAATTTTCCAGGCAAGATTACTGGAGGTCATAAGGGTGAAGCCTGATGATCTGATATGACTGGTGTCCTTATAAGAAGAAGAGGCTGCAGAGGCCTTTCTCTCTCAACGCACACACAGAGGAAAGGCCACACGAGGACACAGTGAGAATGCAGCTGTCTGCAAGCCAGGAAGAGAGACCTCATCAAAAACCAGCCCTGGGACTTTGCTGGTGGTCCAGTGGCTAAGATTCTGCATGCCCAATGCAGGGGGCCTGGGTTCAATCTCTGGTCGGGGAACAAGATCCCCATGCCGCAACTAAAGACTGTGCATGTTGCGAATGAAGATCCATAGGCCACAGCTAAGACCATAGTTGTTGTTCAGTCACTCAGTCGTGTCCAACTCTTTGTGACCCCATATCCAACTCTTTGTAGCCTACCAGGCTCCCCTGCCCTTTACTATCTCCCAGAGCTTGCTCAAACTCCTGTCCACTGAGCTGGTGATGCCATCCTACCATCTCATCCCCTTTTCCTCCTGCCTTCAATCTTTCCCAGCATCAGGGTCTTTTCCAGTGAGTCAGTTCTTCGGATCAGGTGGCCAAAGTATTGGAGCTTCAGCTTCAGCATCAGTTCTTCCAATGAATATTCAGAGTTGATTTCCTTTAGGATTGACTGGTTTGATCTCTCTGCAGTCCAAGGGACTCAATAGTCTTCTCTAGCACCACAGTTTGAAAGCATGACACAGCCAAATAAATAAGTTTAAAAATATTTTAAAAAAGAAAGAAAGAAAGAAAAAAGAAAGCAACCATGCTGGCATCTTGATCTTGGACTTTCAGCCTCCAGAACTGAGAAAATAGTCTGTCACTTAAGCAATCTGCTCTGTGTGATGGCAGCCTGAGCCTAAGACAGGGTAATAACAGCTCCCAGCTGCTGGCAGCCCTGCGTACATCACCACCTCCTGCTGATTTCCCTGGATGTGGCCCACACCTCCATTGAGATCTCCTCGATGGCCCGTTTTGGGTGCATCACCTGTCTCCTGCTGCTGGTCTCAACCTTAAACGCCCACTGGGTTCACCTGCGGAGCTTTAACAATGCTCATGGGACTCCCCTGGTGGTCCATTGGCTAAGGATCTGCCCTCCAATGCAGGGGCCACGAGTTTGATCCCTGCTGGTGGAACTAAGACCCCACATGCTGAGGGGCAACTAAGCCAGCACAACTGGCAGCTACAGAACCCACATGCTGAAACCAGAGAGAAGCCCGAGTGAGTCCACAAAATATCCCTTGTGCCACAACTGAGACCCGATGCAGCCAAAAATAAAAAAAATAATTAAAGCAACATCAACAAAAACCCAAACAAACAGAACGAACAATGTTGACCCCTGACCTCACCCTCAGAGAATCTAAGGCAATTGGGTGGGGCTGGCTTTGGGAAGCTTTCAGACTCTTGCTGCTGCTAAGTCGTTTCAGTCGTGTCTGACTCTGCAACCCCAGAGACGGCAGCCCACCAGGCTCCCCCCAGTCCCTGGGATTCTCCAGGTAAGAACACTGGAGTGGGTTGCCATTTCCTTCTCCAGTGCATGAAAGTGAAAAGTGAAAGTGAAGTCGCTCAGTTGTGTCCCACTCTTAGCGACCCCACAGACTACAGCCTACCAGGCTCCACCCATGGGATTTTCCAGGCAAGAGTTCAGACTCTTAGGTGAATCTAATATGCAGACAGGGTGAAGAATCACTGACTTAGAACAGAGTTTCTCAACCAGAGGGGATTCTGCCCACGCCCGACACCAGGAAACATTTGGCAATATCTGGAGACATTTTTGGTCGTCACACTTTGCATGTGTGTGTGCGTGCTAAGTTGCTTCAGTCGTGTCTGACTCTGTGTGACCCTATGCACGGTAGCCTGCCTGTCTACTCTGTCCACGGGGTTCTCCAGGCAGGAATACTGAAGTGGGTTGTCATGCCCTGCTTCCTGACCCAGGCATCGAACCTGCATCTTTTACATCTCCTGCATTGGGAAGGAGGTTCTTTACTATGCTGCAGCTTCCCTGGTGGTTCAGACAATAAAGCATGAGCTTGCAATTCGGGAGACCTGGGTTTAATTTCTGGGTCAGAGAGATCCCTTGGAGAAGGAAATGGCAACCCACTCCAGAACTCTTGCCTGGAAAATCACATGAACGGGGGAGCCTGGCGGGCTGCAGTCCATGGGGTTGCAAAGCACTGGACACCACTGAGCGACTTCACTTTCTTTCTTTACTATGAGTGGCCCCTGGGAAGCCCCACTTAGAGGGTGGGTGCTACCAACTTCTAGCGGGTAGAGGTTGGGAATGCTGCTAAACATTGGTATTGCCAAAGTCCAGAAACCCTGCTTTAGAAGTCCCTGAGCCAAGTATTCTTCCTCTTTTTTTTTTTTAAGGTTTATTTATTTATTTATTGACTGTGGTGGGTCTTGTTGGCCTCCCTGGTGGCTCAGACGGTAAAGAATCTGCCTGCAAAGCAGGAGACCTAGATTCAATTCCTGGGTCGGGAAGATGCCCTGGAGAAGGGAATGGCAACCCACTCCAGTATTCTTGCCTGGAGAATCCCTTGGACAGAAGAGCCTGGCGGGCTACCGTCCATGGGGTTGCAAAGAGTCGGACATGACTGAGGACTAAGCACGCACGCATGCACAGGTCTTTGCTGCTGCACGAAGGATTCCTCTAGTTGCAGCAAGTAGGGGCTGTTCTTCATTGTGGTGCGCAGGCTTCTCACTACAGTGATTTCTCTGGCTGCAGACCACAGGCTCCAGCTGTGCAGGCGTCAGTGGATTCAGCTCGAGGGTTCTAGAGTGCTGGTTTAGTGGTTGTGGTGGATGGGCTTAGTTGCTCTGTGGCAGGTGGGGTCTTCCTGGACCAGATGTCCCCCATGGCATTGCAGGGATGATTCTTGACCACTGGACTACCAGGGAAGCCCCTCGTCGGGGGTAAGTTCTGTTATATGCCCATTTTGCAGAAGGGAAATCAGGCTCAGAAAGAGAAAGTGCCTTGGCCATGCTCCAAGAGCAGAGGCGGTGCTCACACTGGCCTCTAGCAGACAAAGCAGGAAAACATGCCCACAATGTGCTGAGGAAGAGATTAAGCTGGGCAGTAACAAAGCCCAGTGGTTGCGTGAACAGATTCAGCAGCCAGTCTATTACTCGCTGATTCTGTGCCTCCAGCTCAGTGCTTTACCTCCCAGTGTCTCAGTGATCCCACTCATCAAATACAGATATGGCAGTAATGACATCTGCACGGTTAGCCACTGCAGGGGGCTCAGAAGGTACTGGACTGCTTAGGGGGCAGGGCTGGCAGGAGGATGGGGTTTGCTTAGACTGAAGTTGTTGTTCAGTCATTAAGTCATGTCTAACTCTTTGTGACCCCACGGACTGCAGCACGCCAGGCTCCTCTGTTCTCCACTATTTCCCAGAGTCGCTCAAATTCATGTCCATTGAGTTGGTGAAGTGAAGTGAAGTGAAGTCACTCAGTCATGTCCAACTCTTTGCAACCCTATTGACTGTAGCCCGCCAGGCTCCTCCATCCATGGGATTTTCCCAGCAAGAATACTAGAATGGGTTGCCATTCCCTTCTTGGTGATGCTATCTAACTATCACATCCTCTGTTGCCTCCTTCTCCTTTTGCCTTCAATCTTTCCCAGCATCAGGGGCTTTTCCAATGAGTCAGTTCTTTGCATCAGGTGGCCAAAGTATTGGAGATTCAGTTTCAGTATCAGTCCTTTCAATGAATATTCAGGGTTGATTTCCCTTAGCATTGACTGGTTTGACCCCCTTGCAGTCCAAAGGACTCTCAAGAGTCTTCTCTAGCAGCACAATTCAAAAGCACTCAACTTTCATTACGGTGCAGCTCTCACATCTATACATGACCACGGGAAAAACACAGCTTTGACTATGGGGAAGCTATGGTAGGGAGGACTCAGTTACTATTTGGAGAAAAATCATGCCAGGCCAGGGAACAGTGAGTGCAATGGCCCTGGGATGGAAGGAAGGCAGGAAACCTGCTTCACCTTTCTCCTTTTCCTCTCTTTTTCTTGAGCCAAAATTGCAAAAGGGCTAATTCCCGGGCAGGAGATGACACCCAGTGGTGTAGCCCAGTTGGATCAAACTGGCTCACAAGAGACATCTTTTCCTAGCTCGTGGCTCAGGGCTATCATATTCACAGCTTGAAATCTGCCAAGTTTGGCCACGGGCAAACACTATAAGGCATGTTCCTTCCCCACAACTGGTTTACAAGCACACTGTAGCTTATGCGAACCTAGAGACCCCCTCATACTTCCTGTCTGAGTCCACTGGGGCTGCTATAAAAAAATGCCATAGACTGGGTGACTTATAAACAATAAACACTGGTTTCCTACAATTCTGGAGGCTGAAAGTCCAAGATCAAGACCCGGGAAGATTCATGTCTGGTGAGAGCTCTCTGCTGTTTCATAAATGGCATTTTCTTACTGTGTCCTTACATGGTAGACAGGGTAGCTCTCTGGATCTCTTTTATAAGGGCACTAATCCCATTCATGGGGACTCTGCCCTCATGGCCCCATCCCCTCCCAAAGGTCTTACCTCCAAATATGATCAACGTGGGGATTAAGATTTCAATATGTGAAATATTGGTGTTTTTTTTTTTTTTCAATTTTTGACCACATCCTGTTGGGACCTTAATTCCCCAACCAGGGATTGAACCCACACACCCTGCCTTGAAACGTGAAGTCTTTACTGCTGGACTGCCAGGGAAATCCCTCAACATGTGAATTTGGGGGGTGGAGTATAAATAGTCAGGTCCGTCTAGTCAAAGCTATGGTTTTTCCAGTAGTCATGTATGGATGTGAGAGTTGGAAACTATAAAGAAAGCTGAGTGCCAAAGAATTGATGCTTTTGAACTGTGGTATGAGAAGACTCTTGGGAGACCCCTGGACTGCAAGACGATCAAACTACTCAAACCTAAAAGAAATCAGTCCTAAATATTCATTGGAAGGACTGATGCTGAAGCTGAAGCTCCAATACTTTGGCCACCTGATGTGAAGAACTGACTCATTGGAAAAGGCCCTGATGATGCAAAAGATTGAAGGCGGGAGGAGAAGGGGACGACAGAGGATGAGATGGTTGGATGGCATCACCAACTCGATGGACATGAGTTTGAGCAAGCTCCGGGAGTTGGTGATGGACAGGGAAGCCTGGCATGGTGCAGTCCATGGGTTCACAAAGGGTCGGACATGACTGAGTGACTGAACTGAGGCGAATAGCACCTCCCTCTTCTCCTCAGAGAGGGCACTTTCACAGCTTGAAATTGACCAAGGTGGGAAAATCTACACCATGGAAATTGACAAACATTATAAATCCCAACTGGCTTACTAGTACACCATTGCTCACATCCTGAGGACAACTGCCCTAGCTAATACCTTCCCACCCACCTTTCAAGATAGGCAAAAGCCCTTACTCTCAGGTGGGGCAAGGCAGGAGGCCAGGCTGGTGAAGGGAGCAGATGACACAGAAGTATGTCAGAGAGTGACAGAAGAAAGGACATGAACCCAACTATGATGGGTAGAGAGAAAGTGAGGACAGGAGCTGCTGTGGTTGTTTTTCTCCTGCCCATGCAGCATGCAGGATCTTATTTCCTGACCAGGGAGGAACCTGCGTCTTCTGTGTTAGGAGCCTGGAGTCTTAGCCACTGGACCACCAGGGAGGCCCCAGGGGCTGCTGTTTCAGATTGGACACCTTTCTCTGCCCCTTCGGACTTCTCTGGTAGCTCAGCTGGTAAACAATCCACCTGGAACGTAGGTGATTCTTGGGTTGGGAAGATCCCCTGGAGAAGGGGTCAGCTACCCATTCCAGTATTCTTGGGCTTCCCTAGTGGCTCAGATGGTAAAAATCTGCCCGCAATGCAGGAGACCTGGGTTTGATCCCTGGGTTGGGAAGATCCCCTGGAGGAGGGCATGGCAACCCACTCCAGTATTATTGCCTGGAGAATCCTCATGGACAGAGGAGCCTGGCGGGCTACAGTCTATGGGACAGCAAAGAGTCAGACAGGATTGAGTGACTAAGCACTATCTCTGCCCTTTACGTAGCTCCCCCACCTCCCAGTCTCGCATCTTCCAGCACCCACCCCTCCTCCATCAGCCACTCGGGTACCACACATGACTTTGCATGCCCTGAATCTTTCCTTTTAGCTCTTCCACCCTCTCCCCATCCTGGGTCCTTCTTTAAAGCCCTTACCCAGATGCCCTGAGTCTGTCCTGCTCCCTGGAATTTTCATCACACAGAAATTTGTCAGGTCCAAGCCCATTTCTGCCCAAAGAACTCATCTTCACTCGAAATTGGCTTTGCTGCCTGTTCTGGGAAGGCTCTCTGCTCCTATTTGAATGGACGAACATGGCAGTGATGAGAAGTTCACCTTGCCCTTTTGCAAGCTCCATGGTCATCGCCTTACTCCATCACCAACACCATAGCCACAGAAGGGGCTCCTTAAACTGGTGGTAGCCCCCTTTTTCCAACAGCCACTGGACAGACTCAAGGATGATTTGTGAATGAGAGCAGTTTAGGGAGAGCATCAAGTACACACTCTATGATCTTGGCTTCCTCGCCTTTCCCAGCCTGTTACCCATCTGCTCATCCCAGCCTCTCCCGGAGGAGGCTTTGCAGGAGAATTCCCAGACACACAAGGATAAGGCCATACCACCTCTCCACTGTTCCTCCTCATGACAGTGTGGACCGCTCAAGACGGCCTAGGGGATCAGAGAATTCTATGTTTAGGTTTTTTTTTTTCTTATACCCCTTGACTTGACTTACAGAATCTTAGTTCCCTGACCACGGATTGAACCCCAGCCCTTGAAAGTGAGAGCATGGAGTCTTAACCACTGGACTACCAGGGAATTCCTGAATTAGGGAATTCTAGGTCTTTCTCAGATTCACTGTTATCAATCTGGGCACCCAAATGGTGGCAATTCCTGCTGAGCTTGGACCTGACTGCTCCCATCTTCCCAGCAGCTGGGAATCCTCCAAAATCTTAGAAGCCCAGTTGAGCCCCCCTCTCTGGCTGTGCCCACCTGAACCCCCAAAATCTCGCAGCTGAAGCCAGAAGCCAGATCTTCTGTTTATAGATCAGTGAGGGGGGAGGGGGTGCTGGCAAGTTTTAAAAGCTCATTAAGGCCTGAATTCTTTTTATAGATGAGGTTTTCTGTCTTTCCTTTCCTCCTCCCCCCACTCCGCCCCTCCCGGCCTTCCAAACGCCGTATTTATTTGAGTTAGAAAAATAATGAGGTCCCTGAGGTCGTACACAACACAACAGCTCTCTAATCAAAGTATTGCTGTGGAATTAAAAACATATAGAAATCTCTGTGTGTTGGCTCGCAGGCCGCCAGCCGTGGACACAGGGCACCATCACCCAGTGCCACCCTGGCCCCAGCAGACTGGCTTCAGGGGACGGACATAATTAGCTGTTTTCCAGCAAAGTCTCTGGGAGTGGAGAATGGGGTGGAAATGCCCAGGGGGCCAAGGGATGGAGTGTAACCCACTCGGAAGGCATCAGGGCCGAAAGGAAGAAAGATCAAGATGCTGGATCCCACCAGGCTGGATGTGGTTTGAGTTGGGGCCTCAGGGGACAGGAGTCCCAGGAGTGGGGCAGAGGCCAGATTGCATGCAAAAGGAAAAGAGATTGTCAGAGAGGGAGATCACCCAGGGGTGCATCTAGCCTGAGAGCCTGAGGGACCCCACTGTTTAAACTCCAGGGTATCAGATTGAATCTGGTTTCTCTCCTGCCCAAATTCCCGTCCAACAGGAACCTCAAAATGAGACCTTATTTGGGGGCTTCCTCGCTAGCTCAGTGGTAAAGAATCCACCTGCCAATGCCGGAGACTCAGGTTCAATCCCTGATCCAGGAAGATCCCACATGCCACGGAACAGCGAAGCCGGTACGCCACAGCTACTAAACCTGTGCCCTAGAGCCAGGAGCTGAAGCTACAGAAGCCCACACGCCTAGAGCCTGCGCTCTGCAACAGAAGCCGCTGCAGTGAGAAGCCTGCACACGACTAGAGAGCAGTCCCTGCTCATCACAATCAGAGAAAAGGCCACACGGCAACGAAGACCAGTACAGCCCAAAATACATAAATAAATTAAAAAAAAAAAGAAATGAATGTGATTTTATTTGGAATTAGGGTCTTTTTTTTTTTTGGCTGCCTTTGGTCTTCGTTTAGCCAGGAGGCTCAGTAGTTGCTGTGCTCAGGCTTAGTTGCTCCACCACATAGGGGAACTTAGTTCTCTGACGAGGGATTGAACCCACGTTCCCTGCAGTGAAAGGCAGATTCTTCTTTTGTTTTGTTTTTTAAAATGTTTTTATTCATTTATTTGGCCGTGCCAGGTCTTAGTTACAGCATGCAGGATCTTTAGTTGTAGTATGGGAAATCTGAATTGTGCGGCATGTGGGATCTAGTTCCCTGACCAGGGATCGAACCTGGGCCCTCTGCATTGGGAGTGCGGAGTCTTAGCCACTGGACCACCAGGGAAGTCCCTGGAAGGCAGATTCTTAACCACTGGACTGCCAGGGAAGTCCCAGAAACAGGGTTTTTGCAGATAAAATCAGTTAAGGATCTAGAGATGATCCATTCTTGGGCAATGGGCCCTAATTCCAATGACAGGTGTATTTAGACTAGAGAAATGAGAGGAGTATTTAGACATAGAGAGACACAGAGAGGAGGCTGTGCGAGGACCCAGATAGATACTTGAGGGATGCGGCCACAAACCAAAGGCATCTGCAGCCACTGGAAGCTGAAAGAAGCCAGGAAGGACCCTCCCCTAGAAACTTCAGAGGGAGCATGGCCCTGCCCACACCCTGAACTTGGACTTCTGCCTTTCAGAACTGTGAAAGATACATTTCCGTTGTTGTAAGCCAAATGGTTTGTGGTTATTTGTTACAGCAGCCGCAGGCCATAAAAACCCAGCTAGAACCCTAAAGCCCTCCACGGACCCAGATCGCTTGGAATTAAATGCTGACCCCCGGCAATGGGTCCCAGACCCATCCCGAAGCAGGTGGCTTCTGCCTTCCGTTGGCCTCCTCATCCCCAGCTCTGCCTGTCACTCCTCTGCTCCAGACAGGCGGGTTTCCCTGCTGGCCGCTTGGACCCCCTCCTCTCGGCCTTTGCCTGTGCTGCTTCCCCTGCCTGCAGCCCTTTCCTGGCCCTCCTCACTCAAATCTCAGCCTACAGATCTGGCCTTCCCTCCACCACGGTCCATTCCGGCTTTATTTTCCTCTAAGATCCCTTATCGCGACCTCACACACACACACACACACGTGTTTGTTTAGTGTCTACCTCTCCAGGACGGCAGCCCCAGTCAGGCAGGGATTTTTATCTTGTTCACCCGGGTGCCCCCAGAGCACAGCGCAGGGTCAGACAGAGGAGACACTCAATCAAATATGCAAAGTGAATCCGGGAAGGAACAATGACAAAGGAATTCAGTTGTCCTCATCATGGCCCGCCCCCCTCCAGCCTGGTCCTTAATCAGGGTGTCTGATGGGGAGCTGAGGGCATCAGGACTCAGCTCACTTTTCGCCTCCCACCCTGGCCTTCCCCCAGCCTGCCTGGGCCAGAGCATCACAGCCGGTGACATTTACAGAGTCTTAGGGTGGCTTTGGCAGAGGGGAGGGGGGCTCAGGCAGGGGAAACCACGAGTGTTTGTAGAGCCTCTGTGTGTGTGTGTGTATACACATGAGCCTGTGAGGATGTGTGAGTGTGTGCGACTGTTGTGACTGCGGGTGATTGCATGAACATGAGGTGTGAGAATTTGAGGCTGTGTGAGCTTTTGCATATTTGGCTGAGCACTTCCTGTGTATCTGACCCAGTTCTGGGGACCAGACTGAACAAGATAAATCCCTGCCTGGGGCTTTGCTGGTGGCGCAGTGGATAGGAATCCACCTGCCAACGCAGGGGACAACAGGTTCGATTCCTGGTCTGGGAAGATCCCGCATGCTACGGGGCAACTAAGCCAGTGCACCGCAACTACTGAAGCTCGCATGCCTAGAGCCTGTGCCCCGCAACAAGAGAAATAACTGCAATGAGAAGCCTGCACACCGCAGCAAAGAGTAGCCCCTGCTCTCCACAACTAGGGGAAGACTATTTGCAGCAACAAAGAACCAGTGCAGCCAAAAATAAATAAGTAAACATCCCTGCTTGCATTGGGCTGATGTCCTGGAGACAGACACAAACCATGCAATTGTGCATGTGTGTGTGTGTGTGTGTGAAGTTGACATAAGCGGACTGTGTCAGTGGGATTGTGTAAGAGTATGTGTGTGTGAATATGTGTGAGTATATAAGAATGTGTGAGTGAGAATTTGAGGTGTGAGAGTGTGTATGGGAATGCGTGGATGTGTGAAGATGTGTGTGGACGTGTGACAGTGTATGAGAATTTGAGAGTGTGATTGTGTGTGTGAGAATTTATGTGAGAGTGTGTCTGTGTGAATGTGAGTAAATAACTGTGAGTGACTATGAGCTTGTGAGGGTGTGAAGAGATGAACCTGTGTGAGGGTGTGAGGATTTGTGTGTGTGAATGTGTGTGACTGAGTGAATCTGTGTGATTGTGTGAGTGTGTGTGTGTGAATGTGTGTGAGTGTATCACCGGTCATGTGTGACTTATGAGAATTTGAGGTGTGGGTCTGTGTGGGAACTTGAAGGGGGGGTGAGGGTGTGAGCACGTGACTGGGTAGTGGCGGAGTGTGTGTGTTTGGGGACAAGGTGATCTGCTTGCCCTGGACGCGCATGGGCACTGGGCCTGGGCCTCCCTGGACAGACCCACAGGGCTCGTTCCATTCCCGCCCCTCTCTCATCACATCCACCCCTTTCTCCTCGGGGCTTATTTCCTCCGTCCCCTTAGCCTCTATTCCCGTCTTATAATTTCAGCACGCACACTTCACGATTAGGGCCTGTCTCCCCCGTCCGCCACCTCCATGCACCTCAGGGGGGTCAGGAGGCCAGGCCCCTATACCCAGGGAGGTCTGGGGACCAGGGAGGTGGAAGGAGACCCTGGCCCAGGCCAGGGTCTGTGTGGGCTGTTTCCCCACACAGATTCTTCCTGGCCCTTTGCTAACAGACTTGAGAGCCCGATAGAGGGAAGAGGGAGAGAGGCCTGAGAACCAACCCTCACGCAGTTCTTGGCTGCACATTAGCAGCACCAGGGGGGCTGATGTAATGTTGGCCCTCCACCCGGCTGCGCCCCAGTGGGAAGGCTGCACCCCGAGTCTGGGAGTAGAGTCTCACTCTGGGAACTGCTGACATTTGGGACCAGATCGTTCTCTGCTGGGATCCCTTGCCCTGGAACAGGTTTAGCAGCATCTTGGCCTCCACCCACTATCTGTGGGTAGCAACACCCTCCTCCTTGAGTTGTGACAAGCAAATAGGGCTCCAGACATGGCCAAGTTGTCTCCAGAGGGGCAGAATTGACCCCTGTGAGCCCCTCTGGGCTGGGGGGACAGGAGGGTCTTGGATGGTGCCCAAACCCAGTACCCCCAGAAAACTCTGGCCCTTGCTTGGTGTGGGGATCGGGGGGGAGGAAAAGCTGGGGAGGTACAGGATTCTTCTTGCCACATCCTCCCCCAAAGCCCCTGGGTCAGGAGAGTAAGCGAGTGAACAGATAAGCAGGACCCGGCTTGGCAGGGGCTGTGGGCCCATGACTGCGAGAAACGGGGGGTGGGGGCTCCCCCTCAGATGCCCTTAGCGCCGGCTGGCGCTGAAGGAAATGATTTCCACCTGCCTTCTCAGCAGCGCTGCCCCAAGGCTGCAGATTAAGAATCAATTAAGAGCGGGAAGGAGGATTTGCCAGGCGGAGGTGGGCGGTGAGAGCTGGGGGCTCTGGGCCGCAAGATGGATGGGGGTGACTGGCAGGGGCCAGAGGGGCTCGGTGGGCCCCAGGTGGTGAGGGGAGGGTCCCTGAGACTGCGGTCTTGAGTGGTGGTGAAAACAGCGCTTGTTTTGTAAGTCGCTGTGAAGATTTAAGTGTGTACAGATCTTAGATCGGTGCCTGGCATGCTAAAAGATGAGAGATAAGTATTTGATAAACAAAAATGAGCTAAATGATGGGGCTAAGCTGCTCACTCCCTCTGCCGGCTATAAATGGCTGACAGCCACTTCCGGAGACACTGCTGGTGTCCCCACCCAAACGAGATTCCCTTTTCTGGGTCAGCACACCCCTCTCCTTCCTGCTTTGGTGCTGGCTGTGAATGGCTGTCACCTGCCCCTTTTCTGGGGACTGTCTTGTGCTTGTGAAAGCCCCCTTCTCTAGAGATGCGGTGCAACCCACACCACCACCACTGGCTGTCTGACTGAGGGGTGCTAAGGGCCAGCGCCCTCGCCTCAGGGTGAACCAACTATACGGTGCAGTTCACACCAAGCTCTCCCTCCATGCCATGGAGCTGGACCACATCCTTCCTGCCTCTCTCGCCCTCTCTCTCTGTCTCCCGAGAGTCCTTCCCCCACAAAATTACGGGTGTCTGAGTCCCCATTCAGGATCTGCTTCTAGGTAGGTGCTTTGGGCTGGACCGTACGTATGGGTCCCTCCACCAAATTCACACATCATTGTCTATTACTACCGGGATGAATTGCCCCCAAACATAGCAGCTTAAAACAAACAGTTATTGCCTCACAGTCTCTGAGGACCAGGGAGGTGAGAGTGACTTAGCTCAGGGTGTCTCATGAGGTTGCTGTCAGGATGTGGTGGGGACTAGTCATCTGAAGGCCGGAGTGAAGTTGGAGGGTCCTTTTCTAAGATGGCGCACCCACATGGCTGTTGGTAGGAGGCCTCGGTTCCTCACCATGTGGGCTTCTCCAAAGGGCTGCTTGAGTGTCAGCACAGCAGGGCCAGTGGCTTTCCCTAGTGATCCGAGAGAGAGGCTGAAACTGTCACATGTGCCACTCTGTTCATCAGAAGAGGGTCACTTGCTCCAGCCAGGACTCAAGACGGGACTGGAGGGCTTGGATGAGGCTTCACTTGTTTGTTTGTTTGATTAATGAGTTGATTTGTGACTGCTCCGAGTCTTCATTGCTGTGCTCAGGCTCTCTTTAGCTGCTGTGGCTGTTCTTCATTGAGGGGAGCGGGCTTCTCACTGCAGTGGGTTCTCTTGTTTCGGAGCACAGGCTCTAAGCTCGCAGCCTTCAGCAGTTGTGGCATACAGGCTCAGTTGCCTATTGGCATGTGGGATCTTCCTGGACCAGGGATTGAACCCATGTCCCCTGCATTGGCATGCAGATTCTTAACCACTGGACCCCCAAGGAAGTCCCGTTTGTTTTTTGTCATTTTGGCTTCTCCCTGTGGCTTGAGGGATCTTAGTTCTCCTCCTAGCAGTTGAGCCCAGGCCCATGGCAGTGAAAATGCCAAGTCCTAACCACTGGCCCAACAGGGAATTCCCAGGGGCTCTGGTTTTTGAAAGGAAGAGTATCAGAGAATTTATGGGTATATTTTATTTACTTATTTGTTTAAAAATTTTTGAATTAATATATAATTGACATATAACATTATAATAGCTTCAGGTATACATACAACCTTTTTCCAGTAGTCATGTATGGATGTGAGAGTTGGACCATAAAGAAAGCTGAGCGCCGAAGAATTGATGCTTTTGAACTGTGGTGTTGGAGAAGACTCTTGAGAGTCCCTTGGACTGCAAGGAGATCCAACCAGTCAATCCTAAAGGAAACCAGTCCTGAATATTTATGGGAAGAACTGATGCTGAAGCTGAAACTGCAATACTTTGGCCACCTGTTTTGAAAAACCAACTCATTGGAAAAGACCCTGATGCTGGGAAAGATTGAAGACAGGAGGAGAAGGGGACGACAGAGGCTGAGATGGTTGGGTGGCGTCAGTGACTCAATGGGCATGAGTTTGAGCAAGCTCCGGGAGTTGGTGATGGACAGGAAGGCCTGGTGTGCTGCAGTCCGTCAGGTCGAAAAGGGTCGGACAGGACTGAGTGACTGAACTGACTGATACATACAACTTAATGATTTGATGTATGTATATTCTACAAAATGATCACCACAATAACTTAGTTAACATCCATTACCACACAAGCTACAATTTTGTGTTTATGTGTGAGGGGAAACGTTCAGAATCTACTCTCAGCAACTTGCAGATGTACAGTATGTGATCACTGACTACGGCCACCATGCCGGACACTCTATCCTCGGGCCTTATTTATCTTATAACTGGAAGTTTATACCTTCTGACTACCTTCACTCATGGGTGAAATGGGTGTAGGGGGACATATTTTAGACACAGACGTCGAGAACAGACTTATGGACAAGGGGGTAGGGTGGGAAGGAAAGAGCGGGATGAGTGAAGAGAGTACCACGGAAGCATATACACGAACATATGCAAAATAGATCGCCAGGAGGAATTTGCTGTGTGACTCAGGGAACTCACACTGGAGCTCTGACCCAGAGGGGTGGGAGGTAGGAGGTGGGAGGGAGACTCAGGAGGGTGGGGGCATAATGTATGTCAATGGTTGATTCATGCTGATGTATGGCAGAAACACAATATTGTAATGATCCCTCAATTAATAACAAATAAATTTTAAAAAATACAAAAACTCCAAAAAACCCACCAGGACTTTCCTGGTGATCCAGTGTTTAAGACTGTCTTTCTATGCAGGGGATGCAGGTTCAATCCCCGGTTGGAGAACTAACATTCCTCATGCCTCGGAGCAACTAAGCCCGTGCTCCACAAGTACCGAGAAGGTACACCACAGCTAGAGAGCCTGTGCGCCACAATGAAAGATCCCGAGCGCTGCAACTGAGACCCGATGCAGACAAAGAAGGAAATGAATATCTTTTAAAAAAGCAAAAACCCCACACCCAGGAATTTGATGGTAGTTCAGTGACAAGGACCCTGTGCTCTCACTGCCGATGGCCTAGGTTTGATCTAGGTCGGGGAACTAAAATCGCACGAGCCACATGGTACTGCCAAAAAAAAAAAAAAAATACAAAAGCCTACCACATCCTATTGTATTTTAATTCTCTTTCCATATAGCCACCTAAAATTTCACCTATATATAAAATTTTACATATACATATGGTACATACAGATAGCTGGATGATAGCTAGCTATCACTCATTTCCTTATTTGTGGGCTATCTCGTCTGCAGCTGGAATGCAAGGTCCCCGAGAGCAGAAAGTGTCCTGTTTGTTCTCCAGCACAGAACACCTGCTTAATAACCAGGTTTTAATCCGGATTTCTCAGAGCAGAGTCTGAGATAATGGTTCAGAGGCACGTAGTTTATCTAGGCGGTGACCCCAGGAAACATCCGTCGGGGAGAAGGGAAGGAAAGAGCTGGTGATGAGTGTGTCCTCAAGCCAGTTATCGCTGTGACAGAGCCCTCCAGGAGGTAGTGAAGGACACTGCCCAGAGCGGAGCACGGTGGTCCATTTGACCGCCAACTCCCATCCTGTGGAGAGGCGCTCCTGCGGTAGGGAGATCCCCGCCTGGCGCGTTCAGCCTGCCATGCTCAGAGCAGAGAAGTCTTCAAAAGCTTTGGAGACAGCCCTCCGGCCAAAATCTGCTGCCGACAGCGGCAGCTGGACCGCAGCAGGAGCCTGTCGAAATGGTGAGGCCAGAGGGATGTGAATTGGGCATCAATAGCTTCTGCTACAAACTATTAGTTGAATAATTGAATAAAAATTTCTCAACTGTTCCCCATAGCCTAAAGGACAAAATCCACACTTCTGAGCTCGCACATAAAGCCCCTGTGACCCAGCTTTATGTCCTAATGTTGCATCAGGGATGACAAACTCAAACATCTGCAGAAGCCGCTGAGCAGGAGAGACAAAGGATAAAGCCAGTTGAGGGTGAGAAGCACTTGTGCTCGTTGCTCAGTCGTGTCTGATTCTTTGTGACCCTAGGGACTGTAGCCCTCCAGGCTCCTCTGTCCGTGGAATTCTCCAGGCGAGAATACTGGAGTGGGTTGTCATTTCCTGAGAAACATGCAGTTCTCCTAGATTTCAAAAAATTTCCCCTTTTAAACTTGTATGTTTATTTAGGCTGCGGGTCTTTATTACGCTCTCTAATTGCTGTGTGCAGGCTTTGCGTTGCAGTGGGTTCTGTAGTTGCAGAGCACAGGCTCTAGGCGTGCAGGCTCCTTTAGTCAAGGTTCATGGACTCAGTTGCCCAATGGCATGTGGAATCCTCCCAGACAAGGGATCGAACCCACGTCCCCTGCATTGGCAGGCGGACTCTCAACCACTGAACCACCAGGGAAGCCCTCCGTTTTTACCTGGAGACACAAGTATGGCTAGTCTTGCTCTAGGGAAAGCAGCCAGTGCTGTGCATAAGATGGTAATATGGTAACGGGGCCTTCACCACAGTGTTGGGAGGCAAATAGGAGTGGTGGTGACTGTGGGAAATTGGAACACGCATTTTCATCATGTCTTGTGGGAATGAAGGCCTAGAGTTACCAGATTTTCTGATTTTTGTAGAAAAACCAGGAATCTAGATTTTTATACAAAATCATTAAATGTTTAGATCTTGGCAATCAATGTATTTCTTAAAGCAAAGAACATCCATGGGCTGGTTTTGACCAGTTCACATCCTCTACACTAAACCTATTTTACAGTTAGGAAACCTGCCATCCCCTTTACAAACACCAAGTCCTTGTATGTGCTATTCCCTCTGCCTGGTCTGCCTTCCTACTCTCACGGTAAACCCCTGTTCATCCTGCAAAACTCGACTCAGAAATTACCCAGGGCGTCCCCGGTGGCTCAGTGATGAAGGGTCCGCCTGCCAATCCAGGGGTCACTGGTTTGATCCCTGGTCCAGAAGGATCCCACATGCCTCAGAGCAGCTAAGCCTGTGTGCCACAGCTCTTGAGCCTGTGCTCTGGAGCCCAGGAGCCGCAACTACTGAGTCCTCGTGCCGTGCCTGCTGAAGCCTGCACGCCCTAGAGCCCGTGTTGTGCAGCAAGGGGGCAGCCACAGTGGGAAGCCTGCACACTGCAGCCAGAGAGAGACCACCACTCGCCACAGCCAGAGAAAGCCCGGGCAGCGACGAAGACCCAGCACAACCAAAAATAAAACAAACAAACAAATAAATAAATCACATATTTTTTTAAAAAGAAATTACCTAAAGCAAGAACTCTTCTGAAACTTCTATTGAGTATTTTATTTTGCTCTTTATATTTGTCTCTTTCCCCCAACAATGTATGAGCTCCGTGGTGACCATCTCTGATGCGAGTGGAAGAGGCATCTTAAAGTGTAAATCGAACCAAGGGCCTTTGGGACTCCCTGTGGCTTTTAAAATAAAGTCCAAACCAACATGCCTGTTGGCCTCTGTTGGCCTCTTCCAGCTCCGCTCTCGCCACTCTCCCTTCCTCACGGCTCTCAGGCCATTTTCAGGTTAGCCCACCTCCAGGCCTTCTACTCAGTGTCTCTCCCTTGAAGGCTCCACCCTCCGTTCTGTGTTTTTTAAATAATGTTACTTATTTATTTATTTTTGGCTGTGCTGGATCTTCGCTGCTACCTGGGCTTTTTCTCTAGTTTCAGCGAGTGAGGGCTACTCTCGCAGCACATGGGCTCAGGAGTTGCAGCTCCCGGGTTCTAGAGCACAGCCTCAGTGGTTGTGGCTCACGGGTACTTGTTGCTCCGCAGCACGTGGGATCTTCCTGGACCAGGGATCAAATCCACGTCTCCTGCATTGGCAGGCGGATTCTTTACCGCTGAGCCAGTGAGGAAGCCCTTACACCCTCCATTCTTCACCAGCTAACTTCTACCTCCCCTTCACTCAGCTCAAATGCAAACTATTGAAGACATTCCCAACTTCCCTCCCAATCTAAATTAGCCCCTGGGGTTATTCTCCTAGCTCCCTATCCTTTTGTTCTGAGGCATTTATCACAATTTAGTAGTGACAAATTTGTGTAATTTAGGTATTTATTCCATCAATGTCTAGTTATCAGTCATGTTCTATTTCTTAACCAGGATTGCAGGTATGTAAGTGCTTGTCTATCAAATTATACATTTTAAAATATGTTGAACACATATATCGCCCTTAACTCTCTGTTAATCTAATCAGTTTCAAACATGAATTCCTTTAGTTTAGGTGAATTCATTTCACTTTTCAATTATTAGTGAGATGAATGAATTAATTTCAATTTTCAAATATTGATTCATTTCACTGGATCTTTGAAATAGCCTTATGAAGTAGGGTCTATTATCCTTTTTCGTAGATAAGGATATAAGGTACAGAGAAAGTGTCTTCTTCCCAGCCCCTGAGGCTCAGTGTCCGCTCCTGCATCCTTCACACCTGATTTGCTAACTCATGATGAGAGGCCCTATCCTAGACACAGAGCAGTCCCTTCCTCTGTTTCTTATTGGCCAGAACTCAGCCATATGACCTGCTTAACCACAAAGGAAGTTGGGAAATACTGTCTCCAAACTGTGGTGTTGGAGAAGACTCTTGAGAGTCCCTTGGACTGCAAGGAGATCCAACCAGTCCATTCTGAAGGAGATCAGCCCTGGGATTTCTTTGGAAGGAATGATGCTGAAGCTGAAACTCCAGTACTCTGGCCACCTCATGTGAAGAGTTGACTCATTGGAAAAGACTCTGATGCTGGGAGGGATTGGGGGCAGGAGGAGAAGGGGACGACCCAGGATGAGATGGCTGGATGGCATCACTGATTCGATGGATGTGAGTCTGAGTGAACTCCGGGAGTTGGTGATGGACAGGGAGGCCTGGCGTGCTGCGATTCATGGGGTCACAAAGAGTCAGACACGACTGAGCCACTGAACTGAACTGAACTGATGTGTACAGGAAGAGGAAACAGGTTTGGTGAGACCATGATTCTGTGGTTGCCATATTTCATGAGAACCTATTAAGTGCCAGGCATCTTATCCATGTTATCCTGTTCAGTGATGGCCAATACATGAATAAATAAAGTGATAAATAAGCAAATCCATAATAATAAGTCATTTAAAAATAAAAACATAAGTAAATTTTGAAATAAATTATAATAAAGTAATTACATAATTTGCATGTGTGGAGTGGGGCATCGGGGGTTATGGATTGGGGATGATCCCGTCCCTCTACCTGGGGCCAGTGGTCCCAGATGGCAGATCCCAGTCCCAGATGGAAGAGATTCACCCAGCAAGGTGAATACTATTCATAGTCGCCCTCAGCATTCATTCTCCTCTTTCCTTTTGGTATTTGAGTGTTCTGAGTTTTAGCTGGGCACATGGCTCCCTTGCTAGAGACTGTATTTCCAAGTCTCCCTTATAGCTAGGTTTGGTCATGTGACTAAGTTCGAGCTTATGGAGGCTGAGCATAAGTGGTTTGCGCCCCTTCCAGGTATGTCCTTCAAAGGAAGCTTTGCCCTCCACTTCCTTTTTCCTGGTTCCTCTGGGAACCCCAGAGGGAATCCACAAGTTGATGTGAGTGGCAAAGCTGTCCCACAATGCCTAACACCTACATGAGTCAGAAACAAACTCTCAAACACTGTACTCTCAGGGATCATTTCTATATTTACGAAACAGAAATTGAGCCACAGATGTAACAAGCAAACTTATGGTTACCAGGGGGAAAGCAGGGAGTGACGGGAAGGATAAACTGGGAGACTGAGATTGACATATACATACTACTATAGCTAACACAGATAACTAATAAGGCCCTACTGTACAGCACAGGGAACTCCTCTCAATACTCTGTAATGACCTATAAGGGAAAAGATCTAAAAAAGAGTTGATATATGTCTAACTGATTCAGTTTGCGGTACAATAGAAAATAACACAGTAGTGTAAACCAACTATAGTCCAATAATTTTTTTTAATAAACTCTTTATCTTGTTGAAGTCACTGAATCTTGGGGCCTCTTTGTTACAGCATCTCGGCTTGTGTCAGACTAATGTGACATCAGTCCTCCTCTCCAAGCTAGTCCCTTGGGTCCTGACCTAGCTCCTAGAGTCCTAGCCCCACAGTATCTAACTCCCTCTCTCTGACTCTGGTGTCCTGAACAATAATGCACGAATCTTCCTAGACCATGTTCTGTGTAAATATCATTATGTAAGAGACCGGAGTCAGACAGAGAGGTTATGTCCAGACTTTGTTTGTTCAAGGTGATAATGCTCTGGGCTGAGTGCACTTTCAGTTTCAATTACCAACCTACACTGAATCTAGGCTCATAGAAGTCTGATGCTTTTGCCTCCCTGGCGTCTCTTCCTTTTTCTACAGTTTTCCTTTGATGAACCACCTCTAAAATCACTTTTGGTCAATGTGGAACACCATGGCAACGTTGGATTCCCTTCACTCCTATTAGCAAATGTGTGGTCCAAGATGGGCCTGTGACCCAAGAAGGGTGGATGAGAGTCAGCCCTTACACTTTTTGCTGCAACTGTTGGGGAGGAAATGTTTCCTGCCTGCTAAGGTTTGCAAGTTACAGTCTCTAGTCAGGACAAGTGGGACTATCCTGCCACCACCTGTTGAGAGCTTGTCTGAGACAGAGCTAATATGGGAAATCTGAGTTAAGAGATGGACAGAACTGGACTCCTGGTGACATCATCTAAGCACCTGGATCCAGCCATGCCTGAAGTTACACTACTGTTGTGCTTTTCAGCTGCATGACCCAATGCCTTCTCCTTTTAAAATTGATTATGACAATTAAGGGTTCCGTCATGTGCAAACTGCACTTTTGGCTACTGCAAAGATTCTCCATGAACCTGGCCTAACCAGAAGGGTGATAGCCCAATGTTTACCCCAATAGAATGATCATGTCCCTCCCACTCCAGACCTCACCCTCTATCAGAAAGGAAGAAGAAAACCCACTGCTCAAGCCAACGTAAACAATAATAGTCACATTCTAGTTGAACAGCAAATTCAGAGTCAGGGCAGCTCCTGGGTTGGTTATTCAGTCACCTGGTGACATTATCAGCTCAGGCTCTTTCTGCCTTCTCTTCATCTCAACTTTGTCCTAAGGTTGGCTCTCCTCATGGTGTCAAGACAGCTCCCCAAACTCCAGGCAACATATGCAGAAATAACAGATTCCAGTGGGAGAAGAGATCATCTCTTCATATGTCTTTTTTCAAGGGACCCTTTCCTGGTTCTCTCTAGCCTGAAATTTGTCACATTCTGTCTGGGTTTGGAGTCCTCCAGGAGTACACTTGGAGGTATGAATTTGAGTGCAAGTGGTTTATCTGGGAAGTGACTCCAGGAAACACTAACGGAGAGAAGGGAAGTGAGATGAAAGAGGGAGGGCAATGAACGTAAAGCGTAAATGCGGATATACTGCTGAGGGCAATGATGATTCAGTCCCTCTGGGGTATGCTGCAGAGAACAGGTAGGACACACAGCTCAGGAGTGTTCCACCCAAGCAGAGAGGGAGCTGGGGAATGTATCCTTCTGTTCCCATCCACTATAAACAAAAGGCTGTTTGTAGGGCCATTTCCGACCTATCCCACCTGTGAGTCAGAGGAATGCTCCCAGGTGGAGAGTTACAGGTAATTAAAAATCCTGTCCTGGAGACTTCCCCTGGCGGTCTAGCTGTTAAGACTCTGCCTTGTAATGCAGGGAACACAGGTTTGATCCCTGGTCAGGAAACTATCATTCCACACGCCTCACAGCAAGTTAACCCAAGCACCACAACTAGAGTGTGGGCACCGCAACCAAAAGATACACATGATGTGAGAAGATTCTTCGTGCTGCAACGAAGATCCGATGAAGCCAAATAAATTTTTTTTTTAAAGAATGCTGTCAGCATAAACTTGCCCAGCGGTAAACAAACTCTGTAAAGGTCCAGACAGTAAAGATTTTCAGCTCTTCTAGGGTTGGACAGTCTCTGTTGTAACTATTCAACTCTGCTATGTAGTTGCAACAGGTAGGGCAAAAGCAACCACAGACAATTTTAAAATGAACATATGCTCATGTTTGAAACATGTTTTGCACACATGAGTGCCAATAAAACTATTTGCAAAGAGGATATTTTGCCCAGCCTTGTGCTGGACAGTGCTGAGTGGAGCCTACAGTTCCCGCTGCTGTGCCTGACCAATCACCAGTCAAGGTGAGAGAATGCTGGATGGATCTATACCAATCAGGACCAGCCCTTAAATCAGTCGTGTCCGACTCTTTGCGACCCCACGGATTGTATAGTCCATGGAATTCTCCAGGCCAGAATACTGGAGTGGGTAGCCTTTCCCTTCTCCAGGGGATCTTCCCAACCCAGGGATTGAACCCAGGTCTCCCGCATTGCGGGTGGATTCTTTACCAGCTGAGCCACAAGGGAAGCCCGAGCATACTGGAGTGCGTAGCCTATCCCTTCTCCCCGACCAGGAATCTTCCTGACCCAGGAATCGAACAGGGGTCTCCTGCATTGCAGGCGGATCCTTTACCAACTGAGCTATGAGGGAAGCCCCCTCTAAATCACCTGACTACTCAAAACGGAGATGGATCGACCTCCCAGCACCTCCCTAGGCTGTCGTGAGTCAGGGGTGTGCAAGGCCGGGGAAAGAAACCAACTGCCCATGGTAATGATCATGTCCACAGAGCCGGCACATGACTCTGGGATTTGGTTTGGCTTTTTTTTCTCTGCGGACTGTCAGCGGCTGGAGCAGGAGCCTGAAATCCTTTCACTCTGACTCAGACACAGCCTGTTTGTCCCCGTTCTGGTCGGACTGGCCAAAGACCATGCAGGTTTCCAGGAATTGGAAACAAGAGGAATTGGAGTGTGGTCTCCCATCTCATTAGTTCAGGTCTGGGACTTCCAGGCGGAACATTCCAGAAAAGTCTTTTTCTTCTTCTTCTTCTTCTTCTTCTTCTTCTTTTAAAGCACATCTTCCAACGCTCTGCAGCCACTAAGCAGAATGAGGCGGGTTTGGATGTGCTAATTTGGGGAGGGTGTCCAAGGTATGTAATTAACTGGAGAAAAAGCAAGTGAGGCACAGTGCATCTGCAACGATCCCCATCTGTGAAAGGAAAAGAGAATATTTTCATACAGATGCTGGCGTGTGAATATAAGACGTCTGAGTGGATACAACGGGAAGGACTTAGCAGGGCTACATCAAGGTAAAGGGAATAGCATAGAGGGAGACTCAGTACGCCCCCTTAATTCAGTCGGAATCGAGTACCTTTTCATTTTATCATGAGCGTGTATCAGTTTTCCTTTCTGAGAAAAATTCTGTTCATTCTCTCACTTATGCTTTTTTGCTACAAGGGTAAGAAAGAGGTTATAGTGGGAATCCCGTAGGTCTTAGGCTAAGTTCCCCTAAAGCAGACCCCGAGGCAGCCACTTAGGTGCAAGAAGTTTAATCTGCAAGGTGATTCCAAGAAACAGCACCGTTAGGAAAGAGGGACAGGGAAGGCAGCCAGTACAGGTTGTTGTTGAGTGGATGCAGTTCCACCGGGGACCTCTGGGAGGCAGAAGAGAGCACATACTGCAAAGTCAACCCACCTGTAGGCGAAGAAACTGAGGTATTTATCCTCCAAAATTCTGTCTCTTGTTGGTAACAGTCATATCTGTGAATGATAGCTCCAAGCACTTCCTGCCTGCAAGACCCAGAAAAACCCTCAGGCAAAGAAACACACAGTAATAGAAAACAAAGTTAGTAGCTGAGGAGATGTGATGGTTAATTTTATGTGTCAACTTGGCTGGGCCATGATGCCCAGATATTTCATCAAACATTATTTGGGATGTTTCTGTGAGGATGTTTATTAGAATGAGTTGTTGTTCAGTTTCTCAGTCGCGTCTGAGTCTTTGTGACCCCATGGACTGCAGCACACGAGGCTTCCCTCTCCTTCACCATCTCCCGGAGCTTGCTCAAACTCATGTCCACTGAGTCGGTGATGCCATCCAACCATCTTGTCCTCTGTCATCCCCTTCTCCTTCTGTCTTCAATCTTTCCCAGCATCAGGATCTTTTCTGATGAGTCAGCTCTTTGCATCAGGTGGCCAAAGTATTGGAGCTTCAGCTTCAGTCCTTCCAATGAATCAGTTCAGTTCAGTCGCTCAGTCGTGTCCAACTCTTTGCGACCCCGTGGTCTGCAGCATGCCAGGCCTCCCTGTCCATCACCAACTCCCGGAGTTTACCCAAAGTCATGTCCATTGAGCCAGTGATGCCATCCAACTGTCTCATCCTCTGTCGTCCCCTTTTCCTCCTGCCTTCAGTCTTTTCCAGCATCAGGATCTTTTTCAATGAGTTAGCTCTTTGCATCAGGTGGCCAAAGTATTGGAGTTTCAGCTTCAACATCGGTCCTTCCAATGAACACCCAGGGCTGATCTCCTTTAGGATGGACTGGTTGGATCTCCTTGCAGTCCAACGGACTCTCTAGAGTCTTTTCCAACACCACGGTTCAAAAGCATCACTTCTTCAGTGCTCAGCTCTCTTTATAGTCTAACTCTCACATCCATACATGACCACTGTAAAAACCATAGCCTTGACTAGATGGACTTTTGCTGGCAAAGTCTCTGCTTTTTAATATGCTGTCTAGGTTGGTCATAACTTTCCTTCAAAGAAGTAAACATCTTTTAACATGGCTGCAGTCACCATCTGCAGTGATTTTGGAGCCCAAAAAATAAAGTCTGACACTGTTTCCACTGTTTCCCCATCTGTTTGCCATGAAGTGATGGGACCAGATGCCATGATCTTAGTTTTCTGAATGTTGAGCTTTAAGCCAACTTTTTCACTCTCCTCTTTCACTTTCATCAAGAAACTTTTTAGTTCCTCTTTACTTTCTGCCATAAGGGTGGTGTCATCTGCATATCTGAGGTGATTGATATTTCTCCCAGAAATCTTGATTCCAGCTTGTGCTTCATCCAGCCCAGCATTTCTCATGATGTTCTCTGCATAAAAGTTAAATAAGCAGGGTGACCATATACAGCTTTGACATACTCTTTTTCCTATTTGGAACCAGTCTGTTGTTCCATGTCCAGTTCTAACTGTTGCTTCCTGACCTGCATACAGATTTCTCAAGAGGCAGGTCAGGTGGTCTGGTATTCCCATCTCTTTCAGAATTTTCCACAGTTTATTGTGATCCACACAGTCAAAGGCTTTGGCATAGTCAATAAAGGAGAAATAGATGTTTTTCTGGAACTCCCTTGCTTTTTCCATGATCCAGCGGATGTTGACAATTTGATCTCTGGTTCCAATGAATATTCAGGGTTGATTTCCTTTAGGATTGACTGGTTTGATCTCCTTGCAGTCCAACGGACTCTTGAGAGTCCTCTCCAACACTGCAGTTCGAGAGCATCAACTCTTTGGTGCTCAGCCTTCTTTATGGTCCAACTCTCACATCCATACATGACTACTGGAAAAACCATACCTTTGATTATATGAACCTTTGTGGGCAAAGTGATGCCTCTGCTTTTTAATATACCGATTAACATTTAAATCAGTGGACTTTGTGGAAATCAAATTACCCACATTTACACTTATCCACATTTATACTTTGCATTCATTGCCCTCCCTCTTTCATCTCACTTCCCTTCTCTCCGTTAGTGTTTCCTGGAGTTACTTCCCAGATAAACCACTTGCACTTGTGGGTGGGCCTTGTCCAATCAGCTGAAGGCCTTAACAGACCAAAGACTGATGTTCCCTGAACAAGAAGGAATTCTGCCAGCATACTGCCTTTGGACTTGAGCTGCAACTCTCCCTGCATCTCCAGCCTGCTGGCCTACCCTAGGGAGTTTGGACTTGACAGGCTCCACAATTTCATGAGCCAGTGTCTTAAAATCAGCCTCTCTACACACACACACACACACACACACACACACACACACACACACACCCTGTTGATTCTGTTTCTCTGGAGAACCATAATATAGCGGAACTTTATAAATTGTCTCTCTGGTCTACATCTACCCATTACCCCTACTTTTTGGATGAGAAAATTGAGGCCCATAGAAGGGAATGATTGCTTAAGGCTTCCAGAGACACTGTCTGTCCCTAGGTAGAGTTTGACATTCTAGCTTTCATTATATTTATTTTACACTTATAATGTATTCATGACCACTCGTGGTGGTTCTTTCTTTTTTAAAAAAAAAGTTCATTTATTTTTGACTGTGCTACGTCTTCATTGCTACGCATGTAGTTCCTCTAGTTGTGGAGAGTGGGAGCTCCTCCCTAGTTGCCGTGCATGGGCTTACCACTGCAGCGGCTTTTCTTGTTGCAGAGCACAGGCTCTAGGCCACGCGGACTCAGTAGTTGCGGCACACAGGCTTAGTCGTCCTGTGACGTGTGGGATCATCCTGGACCAGGGATCAAACACGTATCCCCTGTACTGCAAGGCAGATTCTCAACCCCTGGACCACCAGGGAAGTAGCCATGGTGGTTTTCTATTCATGGCCCTGAAAGTTCCTTCATGAGTGAATTAGTTTAAACTTAAAACAGAGTAAAGTCGATTTTATAAATAAAATTTAAAAAGTGTGACGAGGCATACCTTCTTGCCCAGGAAACATCACCTTTGTTTGCTTAAGTCAAACTGATTGGATAAGGCCCACGCACATTATGAAGGGTAAACCTCTTTCCTCAAAGTCCACCAATTTAAATAAATGTTAACCTAGTTCAAGATGCACCCTCACAGAAGCATCCCCAATAATGTTTGACAAAATATCTGGGCACCATGGCCCAACCACACTGACACATAAAAAGCAGCGTGTCTCCACCATGGCATGACTTTGCACATATTCCCACAGACCATGCTAGCGAAAGCTTGAATCGCAGTGAATCAGCCTTCTGTTTCATCCTTACTTCTTTTATTCTGGAGTGTGGGACGGGCTATCAGGGGACTTCTCCTCCTTTCACTACTCATGAAAACAATAAGCCCAGAATTTTAAAATGACTTCTTGTGTTTTTACCGGGTGAATCCATCAGGTTGTGCCCACTGGGTGCTTGACAAGGTGTTGTGCAGAAAATGGAGGTGAGTGGCTGAACTTTGGGGGACACTGGGGTGCCCACCTGGGCTACTTTAACCTCACACCTACTCCTTCTCTTTATCCCAATCTATTTCTGTCCAGTGTGGGTGGACATGGCCTTTAAATGCTTTGCATTCAGGCTTCCAAAATTTCCCACCCCTTCCTCTCTCCGCATGTTCTCTTTTCCTTTGTTGCCTCCAGGCTGTATAGAAAGAGTCACATGGAAGGTTGTTGTTGCTGTTTTTATCATCACACTTCAAAGCATGTGGGATCTTGGTTCCCTGACCAGGGATCAAACCCACACCCCCTGCATTGGAAGTACAGGATCCTAACAACTGGACTGCCAGGGAAGTCCCCACATGGAAGGTTCTGAGGTGTAAGAAGGAGGTGGTACCACAGTCCACAGGAAGGCGCAGTTTGCAAGTGGACAGAGTCACCTGCCATGTAAGTGAGAAATAAGCCTGGAGTGTACGTGGCTGGGATTTGGGGATTGCTTGTTACAGCCACTGGGGTGTACTTATCCTGACTAATGCAGTATTTGAACCTGCTTAATCCTCAAAATAGCCCTCCAAGGTAAATTCCATGGTAATCCCTGGCCAATAGACAAAAATCTGAGGCCCAGAGAAGGTCAGCTATATACTTGAGGTCATACAGGAGGTGAGAAAGCTAGAATTCTAACCTGGACTCACTGACCGACCACAGTAATCAGATGGTACAACTCAGAACAAAGAAATTTCTCTTCCCTGGTCCCTGCGGTCTCTACCCTTACAGTGGATGTCCTGTTTCTAGAGGGGTGCAGCCCTAGCCCCCAGCCTTGGCCTTCCTGTTGTATCAATGTGCAAAGGTGCTTTGACCTACTCTTCTTCTAAAAGGAACTCACCTTGATCTGATGTGGGTGGGGGCTTGGTGCAGTGCTGGTGGACAATAAACTCTCAATAAATATTTGAGATTATTAATATCATCGACGGTGGCGGGGCATTGACTAGGGAAACTCGGTGCTTAAGCCAGAGGAACTGGATTCAAATCCCGTCTCCATCATTTGCTAGCTGTGTGATCTTGAGTAAGTTGCTTAACCTCTCTGTGCTTCAGTTTTGGAAATGGAGATGATGATGTTTTCTGTCTCACAGGTTGTTGCAAGGATTAAGATACAAAATGTTCCAACAGTGCCTGCCACTGATATTTTAGGTTTTACTATCATTCTAACATTTCCCCTCTTCAGTCTCATCTCCCAGGTCCCCAGGCATGGCGACAGCTGGTTCGGTGACCAGAGCCTCCCCAGACCGCCCACTCCCAGACTCCCCTGCCTCCCTCCTTCCTTGGCTCCTGGGCACCCCTGCCCCCAGCCTAGGTTCCAGCACCATCTCCTCCCCTCTCATTTGCCCCTCAGCCTCGGGGTGACCAGAACCCCTGCCTCATGGGACAGCTTTCCAGCACTTTCCCCCTTTTAAGAGATTGACTGCAATTTCTATAATAACATCACATTAGCAAGAAATTAATGTCCTCATTAAGACAGCAATTAGGCACATTAGCACAGCAATAAAAGAGAAGCTTATGAAATAATTGCTGGTTCCAAAATGCCTTTAATTTAGTATTTTATATTGTGCTGTGTTATTAATTTTTTCCCTCGGCAGAAGATAATAAGAGAAACATTTGAATTGTGGGGAGGTTTAAAATTTTTTTTTAATGTTTAAAGGAAAGCAATGTTGATACCTGGGC
The DNA here is from genome assembly GCF_014754425.2 of Oryx dammah. Lineage (NCBI taxonomy): Eukaryota > Metazoa > Chordata > Mammalia > Artiodactyla > Bovidae > Oryx > Oryx dammah. The sequence goes on along the minus strand of NW_024070189.1, from coordinate 97,693,669 downwards.
TTCCCAGGTGGCACAGTGGTAAAGACTCCGTCTGCCGACGCTGGAGACATGGGAGACTCGGTTTCAATCCCTGGGTCGGGAAGACCCTGTGGAGTAGGAAATAGCAACTCACTCCAGTATTCTTGCCTGGAAAATGTCATGGACAGAGGAGCCTGGTGGGCTACAATCCTTAGGATCACAAAGAGTTGGACGTGACCAAGCAACTGAGCATGAACACACACAGTGTTGATACCTATAGACAGACGATATTTTTTCTCCCTAAAGCCCCCTCCAGTTCCCGAGTCTATGGATGGTATGGTGATAGAGGTGCACCAAGGGTCAGGCTGTGTCCTGGGACTTTGGGCCAAGCCTGGAGTTCCGAGGAGGCTAGAGTTGGGTAGCCTTGGATCCCAGAAGCAGGAGTGGCACCACGTTTCTCTGCCTTAAACAATGAATATCTATTTGATTTTTTTTTCCAATGGGCTCCATCTTCTGAATTCAAATTCTTTCAACCAATGTTTCCTTGGTATCTGGTGGCTCCATCTCTGGCAATGTGAGGTTTGCAGCCTAATGAAGAAGACAGATACATCAATGGGGAAATGCAATGATGGACTGGAAGTAGCCGTTTTGCAACTGAAAATGAAATCATGGGTCTGGGACATGATCATCCATGGATGGTGGCATCATTAGGGGAAAGGCAGATGAAGAACACATTCCTGGTGGGCTCTGTTGCCCCCATGGGAAGTCCGGGGTTGACTTTGGCATCCCTAAGTATGATATAACTGGTGGTGAACTGGCTTCTAGTGGGATCAACAGATGGCACCCAGCACTACTGGGTGTCCTTGACCCAAATCTAGAATCTTCTTTAGCTGTCTTGGCTTGGTTAGGATAACTTTGAGACAAGGATTTGAGGGCAAGCGTTTTGATTGGGAATTGACCAGAAAGTGCATGGGGAAGTGAGACGGGGAGGAGAAGGAAATAATTTCAGGTTAGTGTTAAGTGCTGGACTTCCCAGGTGGCGCTAGTGGGAAAGAACCCACCTGCCAATGCAGGAGACATAAGAGATGTCAGTTGGGAAGATCCCCTGGAGGAGGGCATGGCAACCCACTCCAGTATTCGTTCCTGGAGAATCCTATGGACAGAGGAACCTGGAGGGCTATAGTTCATGGGGTCACAAAGAGTCAGATGCAACTGAAGCAATAGCACATACACACACGCAGTGTTAAGTGGTGTAAAAACAAAGATTAAAGGAAAGGGTGGAATTTCCCTGGTGGTTCAGGGGCTAAGATGCTCCCAATGCAGGGGTTCTGAGTTCGATCCCTGGTCAGGGAACTTAACCCTGTACGTCACAACTAAAATATCTTGCCTGCTACAAATTAAGATCCTGCATGCTGCGTGGAAGATCTCATGTGCTGCAACTGAGACCAAGGGCAGCCAAGTGATTTTTTTTTTAAGGAAGGAACTGGGGAAGGATCAGAAGACAGTATACTTTTCTGAGTGAGGAAGGGCCTCTCAGTGGAGTGGACAGAGGAGGGACCCACGTGAAACTCTGAAGAAAGAAGGCTCCAGACAGGGAAGTAGCAGGTGCAAAGGCCCCTGAGGTGGAAACAAGTTTGGCAAGTGTGAGGTTGATGTGTCTGAATGGAAGTGAGAGAGGGAGGGGATGCAGTCAGAGAGATGTCAAGTAATGGAAGAAGTGGGAAGGATTCCTAGCAGATATGAAGATAATGGCAACCAAAACAAGAGTTCCCCAAGATGTGAGTCCAGCGCCTGCCTGAGGAGGGACAAGTTGTGCCCAATGAACCTGTCAGTTCCCTATTGGCCTCTCTGCTGTGTAACAGTTCAGTTCAGTCGCTCAGTCGTGTCTGACTCTTTGCCACCCCATGAATCGCAGCACGCCAGGCCTCCCTGTCCATCACCATCTCCCGGAGTTCACTCAGACTCACGTCCATCGAGTCCGTGATGCCATCCAGCCATCTCATCCTCTATCATCCCCTTCTTCTCCTCTTGCTCCCAATCCCTCCCAGCATCAGAGTCTTTCCCAATGAGTCAGCTCTTCTCATGAGGTGGCCAAAGTACTGGAGTTTCAGCTTCAGCATCATTCCCTCCAAAGAAATCCCAGGGCTGATCTCTTTCAGAATGGATTGGTTGGATCTCCTTGCAGTCCAAGGGACTCTCAAGAGTCTTTTCCAACATCACAGTTCAAAAGCATCAGTTCTTTGGTGCTCAGCTTTCTTCACAGTCCAACTCTCACATCCATATATGACCACTGGAAAAACCATAGCCTTGACTAGACGGACCTTTATTGGCAAAGTAACGTCTCTGCTTTTCAACATGCTATCTAGGTTGGTCATAACTTTTCTTCCAAGGAGTAAGCGTCTTTTAATTTCATGGCTGCAATCACCATCTGCAGTAATTTTGGAGCCCAAAAGAATAAAGTCTGACACTGTTTCTACTGTTTCCCCATCTATTTCCCATGAAGTGATGGGACCAGATGCCATGATCTTCGTTTTCTGAATGTTGAGCTTTAAGCCAACTTTTTCACTCTCCTCTTTCACTTTCATCAAGAGGCTTTTTAGTCCCTCTTCACTTTCTGCCATAAGGGTGGTGTCATCTGCATATCTGAGGTTCTTGATATTTCTCCTGGCAATCTTGATTCCAGCTTGTGTTTCTTCCAGCCCAGTGTTTCGATGTACTCTGCATATAAGTTAAATAAGCAGGGTGACAATATACAGCCTTGACGTACTCCTTTTCCTATTTGGAACCAGTCTGTTGTTCCATGTCCAGTTCTAACTGTTGCTTCCTGACCTGCATATAGGTTTCTCAAGAGGCAGGTCAGGTGGTCTGGTATTCCCATCTCTTTCAGAATTTTCCACAGTTTATTGTGTAACAACCCCAAATTCGGAGGCTTAGACCATCAGCATTAATTATGGTTCCACAGCCCACAGGTGAGCTGGACCACTTCTCTGATCTTGGCTGGGCTCCTTCCTGAGTGTTTGGTCAGCTGTGAGCCAGGGAGGCACATTCTGTTTACCCATGTTGGGCTCTCCACATGTTTGGGGTTTGGCTGGTCTAGAATGACTCAGCTGGTGTAACAGGTTTCTCCCCCATGTCCCTCCTCCACCAGCAAGCTAAGTCCAGCTTTAGTCTTGCGGCAGAGGCAACGTTTTTTGTTTGTTTGTTTTGTTTCTAAGCAGCTAGTAGAAACACGCAGCATCACTTGAGACCCAGATTCAGGACCGCCCTCGTACTTTTGTGGCATTTGATTGGTCAAAGCGGGTCACAAGACCAGCTCAGATTCCAGGGTGGAGATAGACCCCTCCTCCCGATGGGAGGAGCTACCCAATGAGGAGGCAGAGAGCGAGGATGTTGAGAGGGTAGAACTGGGTTCATTTAGCTGTCAATCCACGCCAGCTCTGTTATGTCTCTGGGGGCTTTTGATATTCACTCCCTGTCCTTCCCTCTTCAGCCTAAGCCGGTCTACGGTCCTTGACCCAACCTTGGCCCTTTTAGAAGTTACTCCTGCACGTGTTTGCTCACTGAGATCCTGAAGGATCTGTAGCTTGTGTCATTCAAAACCCCCATTCTGTCAAGTCTTCTCTTCCTCCTCAGTTTTGGGGTGTGCTGTGCCGCATCTTAGTTGCAGCATGTGGGATCTAGTTCCCTGACCAGGGATTGAACCCTGGCCCCCTGCATTGGGAGCATGGAATCTTAGCCACTGGACTGTCAGGGAAGCCCAGAACTTTTTATTGACATAGTTGGCTTTCTTAATAGTGAACTCTAGAGTCGGTGTCAGCTAGGACAGGGCAGAGGTTAATTCATAGGGTGCTCCCGAGCAAAAGAGAAATGGACACTCGTAGCATGGCTTGAGTTCACACTATGTCCTCTTGTGCAGTGCCTAACCTGCACAACCATACCAACCCACCCTGATTAGGGGATTGAGGAGGTAAAGAGAAGAGAAAAAGAAGGGAAAAGAAATTCCACTGGGAACCCGGGGCACTAGTTAACTTTAGCCCTCTGGCCAAATTAAGGACCTTCCTCAAACTGATGAGGGACCACGAGGGACCCCGGAGGAGCCACAACCCAGCAACCCATCCAGATAGGCTGCCTGGCCTCCATGGAACAAGGCTGGCTCAAGCCCTTTGGGGAGGGGCGGGGGACCAAGGGGAGGAAGGAATGGGGTAGAAAGGTCCCAGCTAAAAGGAACTTCGTCTGTTTCCCATCGCCCACGCCCCCACCCCATCCTGTATCCCAAGGAAATAAAGTGCAGCTGGGTTCTTGGTTGCCATGGAGACTGACACAAAGAATTTGGGGGGGAAAACACCCCGGGGGCATGAAGGAGCAATTTGCTCTCAGCTCTGGGAGGCAGGGGATTGGTGGGGAATAAGGATCAGCATTTCCTGAGGAGGAAAACGCGGTGAGAGAGAGAGCCGGACCAGAGTACGTGGTGTCCAGAAGCCTGGAACCTTCCGTGGCCTCCGCCACCAGCCATCCAAGGGACAGAGGGCCGGGGCTGCTTCGGCTCTGGCGTGGAGGTGTTTTGAATCTAAGCTCTCACTTCCGAGGCTCACCAGGGCAGCCGCACGCTCCCCACCCTAAGCCTTCTGTAATACACGCCTCTACCCGGGAGCCGGGCAAGGGCGAGACCTCCATACAGATTTCTTTCTTTTTTAATTTGCAATTCCGTCTTGGGACAGGGTACTGACTAGGGGACTGCACAATCCTGATATCCATCAAATTCCCCCAAATCCGGCAAGGGGCCCCAACCTCTTTCCCCAGCCCTTCCCCTCCCCCTTCAGGTTACGATGGAAAGGTCCAGACATCCTCGGATGGAAGGAGGAGGGAGAATTTTTAAACCCCCAGAGGGAACCTACAGCCTACTTCTCCCTTCTTCTAGTTTCCCTAAACCTCCAAGAAAACTGTGGTGGCAGCTGTGGGGTTTTTTTTTTTTTTTTTAATCTGTTAATAAAACGCAAGTGAATCAAATCAGCTCCGAGGGAAAGGGGGAGGGGGCGGCGAGGCAGGGGCCGTGGTGTTTGCAGAAGTTGGAAATTTAATAAGAAGGAAAAATAAAAATAGCCACTGTGCTGGAGAGAGAGAGAGGGTTGCAAGGAGTAGGCGGGTGTGGGACTCCAGGCTAGGTGGAGATGCGCGCAGAGGGGAGAGGGGAGACGCTGGGGACAGTGAGGGGCCCCAGAGTCTGGAGGGACAAGGAAGCTATAGCTGAAGGCAACAGGAAAGGAGAGTTTGGGGCACTACCCAGAGTGGCCCAGTTCCCTGGCAGATTTTCCCCAGGGTTAGCTGGGCGCAGAGATTGGGGATTGGTCATCTGAAAGCCTAGGCGAGGGGGTACAGCTCCTGATTACTTGGTCTTCACAGTGCCCCTTATCTCCCCCACTGTGCAGATGAGGCACCACACAGACAGGGTTGCCATGAACAGCTGTGTAGTTTGTGCACTGCACAAGAGTGCCTGATAGGGACTTCCCTGGTGGTCCAACGGCTAAGACTCCATGCTCCCAATGCAGGGGCCGGAGTTCAATCCCTGGTCAGAAAACTAGATCCCACATGCTGCAATTAAAGACCTGGATGCTGCAAAGAAGACCAACTATCCCATGTACCATAACTAAGATCCAGCACAGCCAAATAGATAAATCTTCTTTTTTTTTTTTAAAGAGTGTCTGACAGAAGCCTGAGCAAGGGCTGATATCATCTGTTCCCCTTATGTCCCCAGAGAAAGGGGTGCCTTTTAAGATCCACACAATAAAGATGGGAATAACCCAAACATCCATTAACAGATGAACTGATAAGTTCATGTGGTCCATCCATACAGTAGAATATTCAGTTCAGTTCAGTTCAGTCGCTCAGTTGTGTCCAACTCTTTGCGACTCCATGAATCGCAGCATGCCAGGCCTCCCTGTCCATCACCAACTCCCAGAGTTCACTCAAACTCATATCCATTGAGTCAGTGATGCCATCCAGCCATCTCATCCTCTGTTGTCCCCTTCTCCTCCTGCCCCCAATCCCTCCCAGCATCAGGGTCTTTTCCAATGAGTCAACTTTTCTCAACTCCAAAGTACTGGAGTTTCAGCTTTATCATCATTCCTTCCAAAGAACACCCAGGACTGATCTTCAGAATGGACTGGTTGGATCTCCTTGCAGTCCAAGGGACTCTCAAGAGTCTTCTCCAACATCACAGTTCAAAAGCTCAATTCTTCGGTGCTCAGATTTCTTCACAGTCCAACTCTCATATCCATACATGACCACTGGAAAAACCATAGCCTTGACTAGACGGACTTTTGTTGGCAAAGTAACATCTCTGCTTTTGAAAATGCTATCTAGGTTGGTCATAACTTTCCTTCCAAGGAGTAAGCATCTTTTAATTTCATGGCTGCAATCACCATCTGCAGTAATTTTGGAGTCCAAAAGAATAAAGTCTGACACTGTTCCCACTGTTTCCCCATCTATTTCCCATGAAGTGATTGGACCAGATGCTATGATCTTCGTTTTCTGAATGTTGAGCTTTAAGCTAACTTTTTCACTCTCCTCTTTCACTTTCATCAAGAGGCTTTTTAGTTCCTCTTCACTTTCTGCCATAAGGGTGGTGTCATCGGCATATCTGAGGTTCTTGATATTTCTCCTGGCAATCTTGATTCCAGCCTGTGCTTCTTCCAACCCAGTGTTTCTCATGATGTACTCTGCATATAAGTTAAATAAGCAGGGTGACAATATACAGCCTTGACATACTCCTTTTCCTATTTGGAACCAGTCTGTTGTTCCATGTCCAGTTCTAACTGTTGCTTCCTGACCTGCATATAGGTATCTCCAAGAGGCAGGTCAGGTGGTCTGGTATTCCCATCTCTTTCAGAATTTTCCACAGTTTCTTGTGATCCACACAGTCAAAGGCTTTGGCATAGTCAATAAAGCAGAAATAGATGTTTTTCTGGAACTCTCTTGCTTTTTCGATGATCCAGCGGATGTTGGCAATTTAATCTCTGGTTCCTCTGCCTTTTCTAAAACCAGCTTGAACATCTGAAAGTTCATGGTTCATGTACTGCTGAAGCCTGGCTTGGAGAATTTTGAGCACTACTTTACTAGCATGTGAGATGAGTGCAATTGTGCGGTAGTTTGAGCATTCTTTGGCATTGCCTTTCTTTGGGATTGGAATGAAAACGGACCTTTTCCAGTCCTGTGGCCACTGCTGAGTTTTCCAAATTTGCTGGCATATTGAGTGCAGCACTTTCACAGCATCATCTTTTAGGATTTGAAATAGCTCAACTGGAATTCCATCACCTCCACTAGCTTTGTTCGTAGTGATGCTTTCTAAGGCCCACTCGGCTTCACATTCCAGGATGTCTGGCTCTAGGTGAGTGATCACACCATTGTGATTATCTTGGTCTTGGAGCTCTTTTTTGTACAGCTCTTCTTTGTATTCTTGCCACCTCTTCTTAATATCTTCTGCTTCTGTTAGGTCCATACCATTTCTATCCTTTATCAAGCCCATCTTTGCATGAAATGTTCCCTTGGTATCTCTAATTTTCTTGAAGAGATTTCTAATGTTTCCCATTCTGTTGTTTTCCTCTATTTCTTTGCATTGATTGCTGAAGAAGGCTTTCTTATCTCTCCTTGCATTCTTTGGAATTCTGCATTCAGATGCTTATATCTTTCCTTTTCTCCTTTGCTTTTCACTTCTCTTCTTTTCACAGCTATTTGTAAGGCCTCCCCAGACAGCCATTTTGCTTTTTTGCATTTCTTTTCCATGGGGATGGTCTTGATCCCTGTCTCCTGTACAATGTCACGAACCTCTGTCTATAGTTCATCAGGCACTCTATCTATCAGATCTAGTCCCTTAAATCCATTTCTCACTTCCACTGTATAATCATAAGGGATTTGATTTAGGTCATACCTGAAGGGTCTAGTGGTTTTCCCTACTTTCTTCAAATTAAGTCTGAATTTGGTAATAAGGAGTTCATGATCTGAGCCACAGTCAGCTCCCAGTCTTGTTTTTGCTGACTGTGTAGAGCTTCTCCATATTTTGCTGCAAAGAATATAATCAATCTGATTTCGGTGTTGACCATCTGGTGATGTCCATGTGTAGAGTCTTCTCTTGTGTTGTTGGAAGAGGGTGTTTGCTATGACCAGTGCATTTTCTTGGCAAAACTCTATTAGCTTTTGCCCTGCTTCATTCCGCATTCCAAGGCCAAATTTGCCTGTTACTCCAGGTGTTTCTGTACTTCCTACTTTTGCATTCCAGTCCCCTATAATGAAAAGGACATCTTTTGTGGGTGTTAGTTCTAAAAGGTCTTGTAGGGCTTCATAAAACCATTCAACTTCAGCTTCTTCAGCATTACTGATTGGGGCATAGACTTGGATTACTGTGATATTGAATGGTTTGCCTTGGAAACGAACAGAGATCATTCTGTCATTTTTGAGATTGGATCGAAATACTGCATTTCGGACTCTTTTGTTGACCATGATGGCTACTCCATTTCTTCTGAGGTATTCCTGCCCATAGTAGTAGATATAATGGTCATCTGAGTTAAATTCACCCATTCCAGTCCATTTTAGTTCGCTGATTCCTGGAATGTCGATGTTCACTCTTGCCATCTCCTGTTTGACCACTTCCAATTTGCCTTGATTCATGGACCTAACATTCCAGGTTCCTATGCAATATTGCTCTTTACAGCATCAGACCTTGCTTCTATCACCAGTCACATCCACAGCTGGGTATTGTTTTTGCTTTGGCTCCATCCCTTCATTCTTTCTGGAGTTATTTCTCCACTGATCTCCAGTGGCATATTGGGCACCTACCGACCTGGGGAGTTCCTGTTTCAGTATCCTATCATTTTGCCTTTTCATACTGTTCATGGGGTTCTCAAGGCAAGAATACTGAAGTGGTTTGCCATTTCCTTCTCCAGTGGACCACATTCCGTCATAAAAAAGGAATGATGTACCGACACCTGCTACACTGTGGGTAAAACTTGAAAACCTCACGCTGAGTGAAAAGAGCCGGGCATAGAAGATTGAATGTCGTATGACTCCATTTGTATGCAATGTCCAGAATAAGTAAATCCATGGACACAGAAAGCAGATTGGTGGTTGCCTGGGACTGGGGATGGGGGAGGGGAAGATTGGGGAGTGACTGCTTTCATGGATACAAGTTTCCTTTAGCGTTGATGAAAACTTCTGGAACTAGATAGAGGTAATGGTTTCACAACATTGTGAAGGTACTAGATGTCACTGAGTTGTGTAGTTGTATAGTCCAATGGTTAAGACTCTGCACTCCCAGTGCAGGGGGCCCAGGTTCGATCCCTGGTCAGGAAACTAAGATCCCACATGCTATAACTAAGACCTAGTGCAGCCAAATGAATATTTTTTTTAAATTCTGTTTTTAAAACAGGTGTAAGGATGATAAAGCTTAAAAAAAATAAAATGGTTGATTTTACATTAGGTGAATTTCACACACCCCCCCGCAAAAAAAAGAAGTATCCATGCAAAGATGGAGGACACATGGCTGGTCACTCCCACCCCTCACCCCTAGAAAACCCAGGATTGCTGACAGGCCCAAGCAGCCTTAGGGGCCCTCTGGGAATGGCTAAGTGGAATTCATTCATTCATTCACTCCACAGATATTTACTGAATTATTTCATGCCAGGTGCTATGCTGGGTGGTGAATGAATGAACCTGTGCCCTGGGGCTGATCCTCCAGTGGGGCAGACAGACAGACCCAACAAACACAGCCTTCAGTACCTGTAGTGGTGGTGTGTGCTATGAAGAAAAATATTGCTGTAGAGAGACATATTCCATAACATCTCATGGAAAAATGCAAATGACCTTTGAGGCCAACCCAATAAAACCTGCAGGGTTATAAGCAGGCAGGGGTACTGCCTGCAGCTTTAACTGGCTGAACTCACTGAGGAGGTGGCATTTGAGCACTCAAAGCAGGCTAAGAAGAGGCAGTCACATGATTATGTGAGGGAAGAGCATTCCAGGCAGAGGGAACAGCCCGTGTAAGCACTGAGCATTGTTGCCTGAAACGAGCACCTCTAAATGTGAGTTGGGCTTCTTTGGTGGCCCAGTGAAATCCATCTGCCAATGCAGGAGACCCTGGGTCAGGAAGATCCCCTGGAGAAGAAAATGGCAACCCACTCCAGTATTCTTACCTGGAAAATCCCATGGACAGAAGAGCCTGGCAGGCTACCATCCACGGGGTCTCAAAAGAGTCAGATCCGACTTAGCAACTCAACAACAAATGTGGGTTATTTAATCATAATTGAGGTTCCATTAGGAGTTTAAAATTTTTTTCCAATTTTTAAAATTAATTAAGTAATTTATTTATTTTTGGCTGCTCTGGGTCTTCACTGCTGTGCACAGGCTTTCTCTAGTTGCAGCGAGCAGGGGGATACTCTCCAGTTGCAGTGCGCAGGCTTCTCACTGCAGTATCTTCTCTTGTTATGGAGCACAGGCTCTAGGTGCATGGACTGCAGTTCTTGTGGTGCACAGACTTAGCTGCCCCGAGGCATGTGGAATCTTCCCGGACCAGGGATCGAATCCATGCCTCCTGCACGGGCAGGCAGAGTCCCAACCACGGGACCACCAGGGAAGTTCAAAAAATTTTCAATTCTGACTTGGATGAGGCACCAGCAAGGAGATGGCACAGGCATGACCGCCATCAAATCTCCTGGAAAGCCAAAAGCCTTGCATTTCTATCACCAGTGGATGACCCACGTCTATGCCAGGACCAGAACAAAAGTCACAGCAGCAAATCATAGGTAAGACTTACTGTCTTATCTGCCTCTGTATTTACTCGCTTAACCTTCACAGTGAACCCCAGTGACGTCAAAAATGTTATCTCCGTTTTTGAAGTGCGGAAACGGACTTGAAACTGAGAGATGAATTGTCTCGCCCAAGCTGACAAGAGCTCTGGATTCGAACCCAGGACTCCTGTCTGCAGATCCAGATGGGTGAGGTCTGTGCGTTTCTTCTAAGGCCGGACCTTGATGGGGTTCCCAGGCCTCCAGTCTTGCTTTGGAGCTGCCTCTGGGTCCTGGGGCTCACACATGGGCCAAGATCGGCGGAGGGTCCCCGGCGCTAGGGAGTTAGCGTGGGCGGGTGATTGATGGTTTAATATCTCACGCTACGACCCGGGCCCCTCCGAGAGGCAGCGATGGGATAATTCAGTTACCGGAAAGACAACAAAAATTCCAGAGAGAAAAGCGTGCACACCAGGGGCGAGCTGGGAACTGGTTTGGCTGGGCTCACAAGAGAGGGAGGAGGCAGGTCCCCGATTCTTTTGGGGGATAGAGTTTCCCAGCCTCCGCCCCCCACGCTTTCCCCCCAACCCTGTCCCTCTCCCACCTTCATCTGACTTCCGGTCTTGAAGAGAGCAGATGTGATGAGTGAGAGGCCTAGAGGCAGAATCAAGGGCTCAGAGGAGAAGGCAGAATATGGCCTCCACTTGAAAAGGCTAAATCAAGGCTGGGGGGACAAGGAAGGGAGTCGGGGGCTGGTGGAGCTGGGAGCAGGAGGGAGCTGGGGGTTCCAGACACTCAGGTCAGAAGCCTCCAGTCAGCGTTGACTTGATTCCTTGCTGCAGGGTATCTTCCTGACCCAGGGACTGAACCCAGGTCTCCTGCATTACAGGCAGATTCTTTACCATCTGAGCCACCAGGAAAGCCCCTCTTTCTCTGTCCACTCACATCCAAATCTTGGACTTCACGTCTCCCCACTTCCATGGCCCCGACCTGGTCCAGCCCAGCTTCACTCACCTGGACAGTGCAGCCTCTGCCCTGGTCCCAGGCTCCTGCCCTCGCTCTGACGTCTACTTCTCCCGCAGCCCCCAGGGGGCGCCGGTGAACACCTGAGCCGGGTCGCCTCGGTCTCCTGCTCAGAACCTACCTGGTTCCCACCTGGTTTGAGTTTCCTGTTGCAGCCATTCTAATTCCCATAAATGTAGCAGCTTAAACAACACACACATGTATCATCTCACGTTCTGAAGGTTAGAAGTTTGGTTCAGGTCTCAGTACGTTAAGATCCAGGTGTGGGTGACTGCAAGGCTCTAGGGAAGGATCCTGCTAACTGCCCTTTCAGGTATTGGCAGAATTCAGTTCCTTAGGGTTGTAGGACAGAGGTCTCTGTTTTCTTGCTGGTTGTCAGCGGAAGCGGTAGCCTGTTACTCACGGGCTGATGGCCCCTCCATTCATCTTCAAAAACAGCAAAAGGAATCTTTTTCATATGACATCTCTCCGATCCCCCCTTCTGCCTCCTTTTTCTTAAAAATTAATTTTTACTGGAGTGTAGTTGCTTTACAATGTTGTGTTAGTTTCTGCTGTTTAGCAAAGGGAATCGGCTGCATGTATACATACATCCCCCCGTTTGGACTTCCTTCCCACTGAGGTCACCACACAGCACTGAGTTCCCTGTGTTATATGTAGGTTCCTGATAGTCATCTATTTTATTCATAGCAGTATACGTATGTCAGTCCCAGCCTCCCAGTTCCCCCCCGCCCTTCCCCACTCCCTTGGTAACCATAAGTTTGTTCTCTACATCTGTGTCTCTATTTCTGCCATACAAGTAAGTTCATCTCTACCATTTCTCTAGACCCCACATATAAGCGATATTATTTGATATCTGTTTTTCTTTTTCTGACTTACTTCACACTGTAAGTCAGTGTGATTAACAACATACACTACACTCACAAATCACATCACAATGTGATTGTAATGACAACAATCTCTAGGTCTGTCGTGTCTCTGCAAATGGCACCATTTCATTCCTTTTTATGGCTGAGTAATATTCCATTGTATATACGTACCTCATCTTATTTATCCATTTCTCTGTTGATGGACATCTAGGTTGCTTCCATGTCCTGGCTATTGTAAATAGTGTTGCAATGAACATCAAGGTGCATGCCTCCTTTTGAATTATGGTTTTCTCTGGATATATGCCTACAAGTGTTATTTCTGGGTTGTATGGGAGCTCTAGTCTTAGTTTTTCAAGGACACTCCATACTGCTCTCCAGGCTTCCCAGGTGGTACTAGTGGTAAAGAACATGCTTGCCACTGCAAGAGACGTGAGATGCATGTTCGATCCCTGGGTCAGAAAGATCCTCTGGAGGAGGGCGTGGCAACCCACTCCAGTACTCTTGCTTGGAGAATCCCCATGGACAGAGGAGCCTGGCGGGCTACAGTTCATGGGGTCACAAAGAGTCAGACACAACCGAAGCAACTTAGCATAATACTGGTCTCCAGAGGAATTTTACCAATTTACATGCCCACCAACAATGTAAGAGGGTTCTCTTTTCTCCACCCTCTCCGGCATGTCCTGTTTGTAGAATGTTTGATGGTGGCCATCTGACCAGTGTGAAGTGATACCTCATTGTAGTTTCGATGTGCATTTATCTAAGAATTAGCGATGCTGTCCATCTTCTCGTGTGTTGGCCATCTGTCTGCTTCCTTCTGCCATACTTAAGGACTTGTGTGGTTAGATTGGGCCTGCCCTATAATGAGGATAACTTTGAAGATCCTTAATTACAAAGTTCCTATTGCCAGACAAGATGACACATTCACAGGGCCCAGAAATTAGGGCATCTTTTGAGGACCGTTATACTGTCTACCAAGGTCCTTGCTCAGAGTGAAACCCCAGATCCTCACCAAGGCCATGAGATCCTGCACACTCTGCCCCCATCGCCTCCCTGCCCTCATTTCCCTCCACCTCCTCCCCTCTCTTGGAGAAGGAAATGGCAATCCACTCCAGTACTATTGCCTGGAAAATCCCACGGACAGAGGAGCCTGACAGGTTACAGTCCATGGGGTCGCAAAGAGTCGGACATGATTGAGCGACTTCACTTTGCTTTCACTTTTTCCTCCCCTCTCTTCCTCCCTCCCATCACAGGCCCACTCCACTGTTCTCCAAACTCATCAGGCACATTCCTGCCTCAGGGCCTTTGCACAGGCTGTTCCCGCTGCCTGGGTCAGCCTCTCCCAGGTATCTGCCTGCCTTCTCCCTCACCTCCTCCAAGTGTCCCCTCACCTGTCCCCTCCCCAGGGCAGTCTTCCCTGTTACACACAACTCCCCTACCACAGATTTACAACCATTACCAACCCCTATCACAGCTTTGTTTTTTCTGTATCACACTCGCCACCTTGAGATATGGCCAGAGATGTTTACTCGTTGTTTGCCTTGTCTCTTGTCTGTCTCTCCCTCCTATCAGAGGATGTCGGCTCACCAGGGGAAGTACTGGTCCATGGCCCAGGAGTTGGGGAACACTGCTTTAACATATGAATGGTGGAGGAAGCACATTCAGTCCATAACACAGGATTACAGAGCTACTGAGTGCTGGAGCTGAGATTCAAGCCCAAGCTCCTACCCACTGATTCTTATAGAGGATGGAGAAGCAGAAAGCTTGCAGAGGGAAGAGAGAACAGATCAGAGAGCCAAGAGAATGCCCTGATCTCTACCCAAGAAGCCAGGAGTTGGGGAGACCTGAGCCCACTTGGGGCCAAGAGCACCCTAAGGTTTTGCAGTGTGAGTTGTTGCTTTAAACCCTAAATTGGACCTGGTCATTTATTTGCGCAAAATCCTCCATTGGCTTCTTATCACTCTTAGAAAAAATTATGGGCTCCTCCCCATGACCAATAAGCCCCTGTCACCTCCCTGCTCTCATCTCTTGCCACTATCCTCCCTGACTTCACTCCAGCCCCCTTCATGTTTCTCAAACACACCCAGTGAGTGCGAGCCTCAGGGCCTTTGCACATGCTTTTGCTGTCATTTGCAGGGCTTGCTCTCTCTTCATTCAGGTTTCAGCTTGAGGCATAGACTGTTTCCTCACAGTCCTTTTTCCTTGTTTTTTTTTTTTTTTTTTGGTAAGCAATTATTTTTCATTGTGATAAAATACCCATAGAAGAAGTTTAGTACATGAAGTATATTCACAATGGTGTATACAACCATCACTACTGTCTAGTTCCAGAACTTTTTCATCACTCTCAATGGAAACTCCACGCTCATTATTCAGTCACTCCCCATCCCCCCTCCACTTTGCTTTTTTGTTTTGTTTTGTTTTTTATTTCGCTGCACTACATCTTGATTGTGAGACCTTTAGCTGCAGCATGTGGGATCTAGTTCCCTGACCAGGGATCAAACCCAGCCCCCCTGCACTGGAAGCATGGTTTCTTAGCCACTGAACCACCAGGAAATCCCTGCACTGGGTCTTTGTTGCTGCACTCAGGCTTTCTCTGGGTGCCCTGAGTGGGAGCTACTCTTCGTTGCAGGGCACGGATTTCTCTCTGAGGCGGCTTCTCTTGTTGCGGAGCATGGGCTCTAGGCACTTGGGCTTCAGTACTTGTGGTGCTCGGGTGTGTGGAATATTCCCAGGCCAGGGATTGAGCCTGTGTCCCCTGCATTGGCAGGTGGGTTCTTAGCCACTAGACCATCAGGGAAGACCCTGTCTTTGTATTAATAGAACAATCCCATTTTTAAAGCTAGGTGCACAGCCATCCAAGAAAAAGACTACATTTCCCAGCCTCCTTGAAGCTATGGCAATGTGACTTCATTCTGACCAATGGCACATGAGAAACTGGCAATGAGTGCACCTTCTGGGCAATGCCCTTGAAGGGGAGGGGTGGAGCCTCCTCCTAAATTTTCCCTGTCCCATTGGCTGGAGGGTAGATGTGATGAGGGATCATCTGGTCCCACTTTAGAGGTAGTAGAACAGAAAACAGAAAGAGCCTGGGCGGCTACCACAATGTTACCAACTATTCGAGCCCTGGACCATTTATACCTAGCTTAAAATGCTTAAGAGACATCTCTTATTTGAGCCACTGTAATGTTGGGTTTCTGTTCTAGCAGCCAAAATATTTTTTGTTTTTAAAAATATATTTATTTTATTTATTTGACTGCATTCAATCAAATCCCTTATGATTATACAGTGGAAGTGAGAAATGGATTTAAGGGTCTAGATCTGATAGATAGAGTGCCTGATGAACTATGGAATGAGGTTCATGACATTGTACAGGAGACAGGGATCAAGACCATCCCCATGGAAAAGAAATGCAAAAAGCAAAATGGCTGTCTGGGGAGGCCTTACAAATAGCTGTGAAAAGAAGAGAAGCGAAAAGCAAAGGAGAAAAGGAAAGATATAAGCATCTGAGTGCAGAGTTCCAAAGAATAGCAAGAAGAGATAAGAAAGCCTTCTTCAGTGATCAATGCAAAGAAATAGAGGAAAACAACAGAATGAGAAAGACTAGAGATCTCTTCAAGAAAATTAGAGATACCAAGGGAACATTTCATGCAAAGATGGGCTCGATAAAGGACAGATATGGTCTGGACCTAACAGAAGCAGAAGATATTAAGAAGAGGTGGCAAGAATACACAGAAGAACTGTACAAAAAAGATCGTCATGACCCAGATAATCATGATGATGTGATCACTCATCTAGAGCCAGACATCTTGGAATGTGAAGTCAAGTGGGCCTTAGAAAGCATCACTACGAACAAAGCTAGTGGAGGTGATGGAATTCCAGTTGAGCTATTTCAAATCCTAAAAGATGATTCTGTGAAAGTGCTGCACTCAATATGCCAGCAAGTTTGGAAAACTCAGCAGTGGCCACAGGACTGGAAAAGGTCAGTCTTCATTCCAATTCCAAAGAAAGGCAACGCAAAAGAATGCTCAAACTACCGCACAATTACACTCATCTCACAGGCTAGTAAAGTAATGCTCAAAATTCTCCAAGCCAGACTTCAGCAGTACGTGAACCATGAACTTCCAGATGTTCAAGCTGCTTTTAGAAAAGGCAGAGGAACCAGAGATCAAATTGCCAACATCCGCTGGATCATGGAAAAAGCAAGAGAGTTCCAGAAAAACATCTATTTCTGCTTTATTGACTATGCCAAAGCCTTTGTCTGTGTGGATCACAAGAAACTGTGGAAAATTCTGAAAGAGATGGGAATACCAGACCACCTGACTTGCCTCTTGGAGACACCTATATGCAGGTCAGGAAGCAACAGTTAGAACTGGACATGGAACAACAGACTGGTTCCAAATAGGAAAAGGAATACGTCAAGGCTGTATATTGTCACCCTGCTTATTTAACTTATATGCAGAGTACATCATGAGAAACGCTGGACTGGAAGAAACACAAGCTGGAATCCAGATTGCCGGGAGAAATATCAATCACCTCAGATATGCAGATGACACCACCCTTATGGCAGAAAGTGAAGAGGAACTAAAAAGCCTCTTGATGAAAGTGAAAGAGGAGAGTGAAAAAGGTGGCTTAAAGCTCAACATTCAGAAAACGAAGATCATAGCATCTGGTCCCATCACTTCATGGGAAATAGATGGGGAAACAGTAGAAACAGTGTCAGACTTTATTTTGGGGGGGCTCCAAAATGACTGCAGATGGTGATTGCAGCCATGAAATTAAAAGACACTTACTCCTTGGAAGAAAAGTTATGACCAACCTAGATAGTATATTCAAAAGCAGAGACATTGCTTTGCCAAATAAGGTCCAGCTAGTCAAGGCTATGGTTTTTCCTGTGGTCACGTATGGATGTGAGAGTTGGACTGTGAAGAAGGCTGAGCACCAAAAATTGATGCTTTTGAACTGTGATGTTGGAGAAGACTCTTGAGGGTCCCTTGGACTGCAAGGAGATCCAACCAGTCCATTCTGAAGGAGATCAACCCTGGGATTTCTTTGGAAGGAATGATGCTAAAGCTGAAGCTCCAGTACTTTGGACACCTCATATGAAGAGCTGACTCGTTGGAAAAGACTCTGATGCTGGGAGGGATTGGGGGCAGGAGGAGAAGGGGACGACTCAGGATGAGATGGCTGGATGGCATCACGGACTCGATGGACGTGAGTCTGAGTGAACTCCGGGAGATGGTGATGGACAGGGAGGCCTGGCATGCTGCGATTCATGGGGTCACAAAGAGTCGGACATGACTGAACGACTGAACTGAACTGAACTGAACTGAGTCTTAGTTTTGGCACGTGGAGTCTTCCATCTTTGTTGCAGCATGTGGGATCTTTTAACTGTGGCATGTGTAATCTAGTTCCCTGATCAGGGATCAAACCCAGGCCCCCTGCATTGGGAGTAGGGGATGGTCTTAGCCACTGGACCGTCAAGGAAGTACTCAAAATGATATTGTAACTAATACAGAATTTGGTAATAGAATCTAAACTATGTGGAATTTCCTTGGCAAGTGGGCAACTGGTGATGACTGAGATATGATAGGTGGGGAAAAGCATGGCCTCTGTTATGCAGGAACAAAACATTTAGGAAGCCTACTGCTATAGACAGAATGTATGAGCCCCTCCAATTGAGAGGTTGAAACCAAATCACCAGTGTGATGGTATGAGGAGTTGGGGGCTTTGGGGAGGTGAGTAACTCATGAGGGTGGAGCCCTCATGAATGGGATTAGCGCCCTTATATAGAAAACCCTGGAGAGCTCCTGGCCTCTTCCACCAAGTGAGGACATGGGGAGAAAACAGCCATCTAGGAAGCAGGCCCTCACCAGACACCAAATCTGCCAGGACCTTGATCTTGGACTTCCAACTGGGATTAAATAAATGTCTGTTGTTTATAAGCCACCCAGTCTGTAGGATTCTGTTATAGCTGCCCAAACAGACTAAGACACCTGCCATCTGTCCTATCCTTGAAGACAGCCTGTAGCTCTAGGGAGAATGGTTGTCTTTCCGACACAAACCATGCACCAGTTATGACTATTATGTGAGTCAGAAATAAACTATGTGTCCTTGAAGCCATGATAACGTTGCCCTCAGGCTTCCCTGGTTGCTCAGCAGTAAAGAATCCACCTACCAATGCAGGAGACATTGATTTGATCTCTGGATTGAGAAGATCCCTCGGAGAAGGAAATGGCAACCCACTCTAGCATTCTTGCCCAGAAAATCCCATAGACAGAAGAGACTGCCAGACTACAGTCCATGGGGTTGCAAAGAGTCAGACAGGACTTAGCGACTAAACAACAACAACATTGCCCCTGCTCTCCATGTCCATTCAGCTTCTGAGTTCAGATGGCAAGAGTCTGGATGGCCAGTTCAGATAGTAATGGAGATTGCACTTTCCAAATAGCAGACTTTTGGGCAGTGAAGGGTACCTGCATTTGGCGGCCTTGTTGTAACAGCAATCTAACATTTGCCTTAACTAATACTCACTCACAAAATGGACTGCTTCCTTTACTGAGTATTACAAGGATTCAATAAGGGAATACACACACAGCACCTAGCGTGTGCCAGGCACACAGTAGGTGCTCAGTAAATGGTCATTGGTTTTCCCTCACCATCATCACCTCTGGTTTAGGGAAAGAGATGTTCCTTCTCAAACTTCTGGGGAAGATGCTTTGGTATCTCTTGTTTCTAGACAAGAAGACTGGTCCCCAGACTGGCTTCCTCTCCAGCCTCAGCTCCCATCTGGCAGACCCCCTCCCCACAGCTCATTCACTCTCCTCTCTCTTCTAATAATGCTGTTCCCTCCCTGTACTCCTTCTTGCCTGATTATTTCCTTTCACCCTGCCCTTATTCCTTCCTTGAATTCCCCTCCACCAATGCTGTAAGCTCACAGCCAGCAGCCAGCTGCACAGATGAGGGCCAGTTTCTCACAAAACTTTTTATGAACCTCTCCTGACTACTAAGTGGTTAAAAATATCCACTCCGCCCAGGCAATTTTGCTAAGCTGGTGTCAGGGGGAGAAAGGGAGACGCGGGAGAGCTCACAAATGAAGCAAATTGCTGAAAATCGGATTTTTACTGTCTTATCTAGGAGCCACATGAGAGGAGAGGAGATTGCAATTTCTGCCGGAACTTTCTCACATCCCTGTGTCTGAGGCGAGAAAGTGGCAGAGAGGAGGGGAGAGGCGAGTGAGAGAAGAGAGAACAGAAGGAAAGAGAGAGGCTAGGGATTTCCCTGACAGCCCAGTGGTTAATGCTCCACACTCCCACTGTAGGGGGTGTGGGCTTGATCCCTAGTCAGAGAACTAAGATCCCACATGTTGTGTGGAGCAGTGGAGGAGAAAAAAAAAAAAAATAGAGGCTCAAGAGGGAGAGAGCGAGAAGGTTTGGAGGCCGCAACCCCAGCCTGGGGCACTCACTTCCCCGGGCTGTATCTCTCTCAATGGCTCAGCAGGTAGAGAATCCGCCTGCAATGCAGGAGACAGGAAACACAGGAGGTTGAATCCCTGGGTCAGGAAGATCCCTGGAGAGGGAAATGGCAACCCCCTTCCTTCTTGCCTGGAAAATTCTTAAGTATTTTCAGTTTAAAAAAAAAAAATCAGTATTTTTTTCAGTAAAAAATTTTCAGTAAAATAATTCAGTATTCTTGCCTGGAAAATTCCATGGATAGAGGAGCCTGGCAGGCTACAGTCTGTGGGGTCACAGGAGTCAGACACAAGTGGGCACCCACACAGATCTCTCTCAAAGCCCCTTTGATCACAGCATCCAATTTTTTAAAACTTTATTATTATTATTATTATTTGGCTGCCTGGCATGCGGGATCTCAGTTCCTTGACCAGGGATCAAACCTGTCCCCCTGCATTGGAAGTACAAAGTATTAACCACTGGACCATAAGGGAAGCCCAGCATCCAGTTTTAACTGCTCAAGTTGGTGTAAGTCTGGCAGTCTAGTGGTTAGGACACCATGCTTCCAGTGTGAGGAACACAGGTTCAGTCCCTTGGAGCTAAAATCCTCCGTGCCACTGGATGTGGCCAAAAATAAATAAATAAAACAAAACCAAGTGGCCCACTGGATTTGGCCTGGGGCCTTAACTTGCAAACTTCTGGTCAAGTGCTGTACTGTCCAAGATGGTAGCCACTAGCCACCTGTGGCTATTTATACTTATATTCATCTGAAGTAAACAAAGTTAAACATTCAGTCCCTCAGTCATGCTAACCATGATTCAAGTGCTCAGTGGCTGGACTTCCCTCCTGGCTCAGTGGTAAAGAATCTGCCTGCCGATGCAGGAGGTGCAGTTTTTGATCCCTGGGTCAGGAAGACCCCCTAGAGGAGGCAATGGCAGCCCACTCCAGTATGCCTGCCTGGGAAATCCCGTGGGCAGAGGAGACTGGCGGGCTACAGTCCAGGGAGTCACAGAAGAGTCAGAAACGACCGAGCACACACACAATGGGCTTTTTACTTTGTTGTTGGTGCTGGGGGCACAGAGGAGATGGAGACAGACCCATTCATTGCTTTTTTGTCTCTGAATCCCCTTCCACCCACATGTCTCTGTGTGGCATCCTCCGAGGCTTCATTCAGGTTTTCTCTCTTGCCACCTCCTCCAGGAAGGCTTTCCTGACCACAGAAGCTCAAAAGAGAGCCTCTTTTTCATGCTCTTCACTCTGCTCGGTTTCTCTTCACAGCTCTCCCTGATGTTGGGTTGTATATCCGCTTGTCTGCTTATTTGTTTTCACCTTCTCCACCAGAACTGCAAATCCGTTAAAGCAGGAGTTTAGTTCTGCTTTCTCTGACAGGAATGGTGGTTGTGAGCCCAGGTTTTGGAACTGACTGCCTGAGTTTGCATACTTCCCTCCCTTCTTGCAGGCTGTATGATGTTCAGCCAGATGCCTGGGCTCTGTCCATCTCCGTTTCCTCACCTGTAAAATGGAGATAATAATAGGATGTTGAATGGTGACCCCCAAAAGATTCACCTATGTGCTAATGCCTGGACTCTATGAAGTGATCATATTTTGAAAGGATCTTTGCAGAGAATTCCATGGTGGTCCAGTAGTTAGGACTCGATGCTTCCATGCAGGGGGCATGGGATCTGTCCCTGCGGGGAACTAAGATCCAACATGCCTCATGGCACAGCCAAAAATAAGAAAAGAAAAGGGATCTCTGCAGATGTATTAAGTTAAGGATTTGAGATGAGGTCATTATCTTGGATTATCTGGGCAGGCTCTGAATCCAGTGACATATATTCTTATAAAAGAAGAGAAAGGGAAACAGCTAAGGACACGATCTAGCCCAGAAGTGGCACACGTTGGCTCTGCTCAAAATTCATTGGCCAGAACTCATCATGTGGACCCACTTAATTACAAGGGGGCCAGGAAATGTGATTCTGCCTGGAATGGGGAGAACCGGAAGTATTTGGAGAACAGCAGTCATGACTTAAACACATGGCATGGAAGGGTGGTCTGTAGAGAGATGGAGAACCCCAAACCCAACATTTAGTGACTGGGTGGATAAGGACCCTGTAAAGGAGGTTATAAAGGTAGGGGTGAGGTGGGCTCTAAGACTTTCCTGTGCGTTGTTCTGATGCCTGCTACAGGCAGAGGAAAGGTGACCCAGAAAAGGGCCAGGAACTGAGTGATGAGAGCACTGAATGGCCAGGCTGCAGATTTTCCCTACAATAGTCCAACAGTCCATCCTCCCCAGGGTCCCACTGCACTGGATAGGCTCAGCCTAGGAAGACAGAATCCGCTCTAGGTATTACAACAGGAAGGGATTTGTTGCTGGAAATCAGCCTGCAAAACAACTAGAAGGGTTAGAGGAAGACCTGCCAGCATCCAAGAAGGCAGAGCCCACAGGAACCAGGGAGAATCGTTGTTGTTCAGTCGCTAAGGCATGTCCGACTCTTTGCAACTACATGGACTGCAGCACGCCAGGCTCCTCTGTCCTCCACTGCCTCCCAGAGTTTGCTCAAATTCATGTCCATTGAGTTGGTGATGCTAAATATCTCATCTCTAAATATCTTGTTGTCTGTTGCCCCCTTCTCCTCATGTCTTCAATCTTTCCCAGCATCAGGGTCTTTTCCAATGAGTTGTCTCTTCACATCAGGTGACCAAAATATTGGAACTTCAGCTTCAGCAATAGCCATTCCAATGAATATTCAGGGTTGGTCTCCTTGAGGGTTGATGGGTTTGATCTAGCAGTCCAAGCGATTCTCAAGAGTCTTCTCCAGCACTACAATTCAAAAGCATCCATTCTTCAGCACTCAGCCTTCTTTATGGTCCAATGCTCACATCTGCATGACTACTGGAAAAACCATAGTTTTGACTATACGGATCTTTGTCGACAAAGTGATATCTCTGCTTTTTCATATGCTGTCTAGGTTTGTCATTGCTTTTCTTCCAGAGAGCAAGCGTCTTTTAATTTCATGGCTGGAGTCACTGTCTGCAGTGTTTTTGGAGCCCAAGAAAATAAATTCTGTCACTGTTTCCACTTTTTCCCCTTCTATTTGCCATGAAGTGATGGGACCGGATGCCATGATCTTAGTTTTTTGAATGTCGAGTTTCAAGCCAGCTTTTTCAACTCCCAGCTTCAACATCAAAGCGGGTGTTTGAGGCTGATGCCCAGAAGAAACCTCACAACTGTCATCTGCAAGCCCCGAGTTACACTCAGAGCATCCCCAACCAGAGCAGGGATGGTTCCTGTTTCTCTCCTGTCTCACCAATCTTGCATGAATGCCTCTTAATTGTAGACTGCATTCTGTAGCCCTGCTGACAGTTGCTAGTAGACACCCCAGCACACCCCAAAAAAGGTGAAACACAGAGATGGTGACAAGAAGGATTCAGAGCAAGAAGCTGGAAGTGATCCTGAGCCATGGTGGGGATCGGACTCCACTCCAGATGTCCAAGACAGCCTCCTTATTCCATGAGGTTTTTCCTCCCCAGTTGTCTCTTAAATTGGGGTCTTCCCTACAAAAGCAACAAACACCGGGCAACAAAGTAGAGCCCTGGTGATGAAGGAGATGTTTACCAGTAAAGAATGGAGCCATATTCGTTGGTCAAAAGAAAGGAGCTACCAGAGGACATGGAGGAAACTTAAATGTATTATTGAGTGAAAGAAGCCAGTCTAAAAAAGGCTGCAGACTCTGATTCCAACTATATGACATTCTGGAAAAAGCAAAAGTATAGAGGCAGTCCAAAGAAACTTGTTTCCAGGAGTTCTGGTGGAGTTGGGAGGAATGAGTAGGTGGAGCACAGGAGGGTTTTCAGGGCAGTGAAATTATTCTGTATGAAACTTTCATGGTGGATCTGTGACATATTGCAAGAATGAACCCTAATGTAAACTGTGGACTTTAGTTAGTAATCAATACTGGTTCATCAATTGCAACAAATGTACCACAGCAATGCAAGATGTTAATAATAGGAGAAATTGGCAGGAGAGTTATGCAAACTGTCTGCACTATTCGTCCGGTTGTCCTTTAAACGCAAAACTGCTCTAAAAAATAAAATCTCCTAATTACAAAAAAAAAAAGTAGAGTGACTTCTTGGGGCTGAATTGTGCTCCACTGTGCAGATGTTCTCTGATGATCAGCAGGAGCTGATTGCTTGAGCTGCCACGAGCCTACTAGGCAGTGAGCTTCCAACCCACTAGCAGTCGTGAACTACTCACTTTGAGCAGAGCTGAGGACTAACCTGGCCTGCTTCTCTTATCCAACTCAGAGATCTGTCTCCAGGCTCCCTTGGCAAGAACTATCTTGGTCTCTCCTATATTAGTAAGCAAACTGGACCTTAGTTTCATTGTCTGTAAGTGGAGATGTAATATGTAGTAGTCAGGACAGCCTAGGTTATGCTACATAACAAACAAGCCCAGATTGCTGAGCTATAAGGGGCTGTGTTTACAGGTTCCAGACACACTGTTTGTCAGTAGTCAAGAAAATGTGATTTTCAAAAAAGGATCAGTTATATACGGCAGGCCCAGGTTTGCAGCAGATAAGAGGAGCAGGGCAGATATTTCTGAGTTTCCACTGTAGAAACAGAAAACCCAGAGATGCAGACACTTTCATAAACATGGCTGCCTGCCCCCTGCCTGGAGCCAACCAAGGAGACGGAACAGCTTCAAACTCAGCCTCTCCCAGCATCCACTCTCCCAGTCCCAGAGCAAGACCCATTCTGTTTTTCTCTCTGCCCCACATTCCTTCAGAGCTGGACATTAATAAACTCATCACTGATGAGCAGGGAACACATCTGCTGAGGTTTTAATTACAGCAGAAAATTGGCCCAATTGGTATTTAATGTAGAGTAAGTATTGAGTTAACTGGTCAGGGCAGGAGTTGCTGACGTTTGCATGGAGGTGTCCTGAGCCCTGCCTAGCTAGGTATCCCTGGGAATCTCTGAGGGCAGGTGGGGGCATGGTTCTGGTTCTCTGGGGGCTTCGGGAGGACCTCACAGGCCCTGAAAGAGGAAGGGAAGCAGGCTGGGTGAAGAGGTGAAAGGACATTTCTAAAACCTCAGCTCAGAGCTCCGCTCTCTGGCCTTGGAAATTTTCTCCCCTGTAATACTTGATCACCAGCTCATATAGGCAGCAGTGGAGGAAGGGCTGGGGCTCCCACAGTGATGGCGTAGGAGGTGGGGAAGGAAGTGGAGGTCTGCTAGGACTGGAAGGATTGGGCCCCCAGAAGGTCAAGTTTACGCCAAATGAATTAAACTTTCTGAGTGAGGACTGGGGAGGAGAAAGCTCCCTGTCGTTTTACCCAGCCTCCTGTGTCTCTCCCAGAGGATTTGATAGAGCCAAACCTTCCAGGAGAGCCAGTGCTCATGAGAGAAAGAAATGAAAATCCCCAATCAGAGGAAACAGGATAGGAGGAAACAACCCCACCCAGAATCCACTGTGGTTTATGAACTTTCCATACATTCCTGGTCCCCAGGAGGACTGCATCTCACCCAGAGAGACAGTTTAGAAATCAGAGCAGAGTCCCTGGAGTCAGGTTGCCAAGAAGCTACCTCTGACAGTGTCACTTACCAGCTGCATGACTAAGGGCAAGTGACTTAAACTTTGCCTCAGTTTTCTTACCTGTAAAATGGGGGTGTAATTTCAAACCATTAGGCAAGACTAGGCCCAGCTGCAGAAGCAAAAAAACCCAATGTCTCAGTGCCTGAAAATCACAAAGTTTATTTCTCACTCATGTGTCTTGTCTGTTTTGGGTCACTGAGGGGAGGCTTTGCACATCATAGTCATTAGGGCAGCATTCACATTCTGGAACATTCTGGAACATTTCTGGCTGTCACACCAGAGGGACATAAGAGCTTTGGAAGTTCCTGCACAGGCAGTTAGATGCTCTAGCATGGGAATAATGTGTGTCAGTTCCACTCGCAGCTCATTGGTTAGAACTAGTCACATGACCTCACCCACAAGATGGGCAGGAAGCACCATTCTTGGCCAGCAGCCCTGGCTGTTGTGAGTCCATAATGAGTGTGAAGTGCTGAGGATCAGGCCTGGCCCGTTGTGAGCACCCTGTGCGTGTTCCCAATTTTGTGTTTCAGCAGGAAAAGTGATTCCATTCAGATGCCTGTTGTCCTTCTGACTCTGGTTGAGCAGGATCGAGATGGACTAGTGGCTGGAAGCCTGGAAGGTACGCTCCAGGTGTGCCCCAGGTGTGTCCCAGGGATGTCCAATCACCGAGGTCCAGGTCAGGGCATGCTTGTGCCTGCTCCTGAACCTGGACAAGACCATAGAGTTCCATCATGTATTCTGGGCTGGGAAAGGTGAGCTGGAGCCTGCCCTGGGCCAACAGGCACCCCTAACCCTACAGAGACGCACCCCACCCCCACACCACCCATGCTACCTGGGCAAGGGCAAGTGTTCCTGTCGGCTCCAGCCTGCAGCCCTGAACCTCCAGGAGGTAGGAGTCTGCCATACCCACCATTGTCCTTCATGTATCTGCCGACTGACATCCTTTTCTCTTGATTCACTTGGATCCGAATCCTTTCACTCACTCAGTTCTCAACCCAAATAGAGAAAGTGACCGATCACAGGTAAGGAAACAGGCTGTCAGAGGCAAAGTCACCCGCTCAGTGTCTGCCAGCAGAAAGGGATGGAGGCAGAATTCAAGCCCAGGCTGCTCTGTCTAAGGAGCTTGTAAAAACGTCTGCAGGGACTTCCCTAGTGGTCCAGTGGTTAAGAATCCATGTAGGGGACATGAGTATGATCCCTGGTCTGGGAAGATCCCACGTGCTGAGGAGCAACTAAGCCCTCGAGCCCCAATTACTGCAGCCCACGTGCCCTAGAGCCCAAGCTCTGTAACAAGAAGCCACAGCCATGAGAAAGCCGAGCGCTACAGCTAGAGAGGAGCCCCCACTCACCATAACCAGAGAAAGTCTGTGTAACGAAGACCCAGCGCAGCCAAAAAGTAAAATTAATTAATTAATATTCTAAAAATGTCACCAGCCTGCCTCTCTGAGGCTGCCCCTGTGTCTCCAGCTAGCCCCCCATGTGTCCCACCAGCCTCCCACAACCTTCCCCCTCAATCCAGACCCTGAGAGCAGCAGTCAGGCGGAGGTACTGGTTTTCCCATCATCCAACCAGAGCTCCCTTCCAAAGTGGGAACTGAGGCCTCCTAGGCATCCAGGTAGCCCCCCCGAAAGGGCAACATCACCCAAGGGCTCAAAAAGCACCGGCAACTCTAGTGAAAGTCCAGGCGCCCTCCACGGACACAGCCTAATTACACCAACAGGGCCCAGCCAGGCAGCTCCTGGGCCAGGAGGCTTCCTCCAGCATCTTCGGCTTCAAGGAGGCACCAGAGCAGTGCAGCTTGCCAGCTCTGAAATCTTCATCCAGTCCCTGTGGGAATGGTGGGAGGCCTCAGCCAGCCTGACCAGGAGGGGCCCTTTTCCTGGGCTTTGTAGCCACATCGGTGGATTCCCAGATGGGGAGAGGAACGAGCAGTGTCCTGGCATGCTGGCAGGCAAAGGGAAAGAAGTGCCCGCCTGCCCTTCCCAGGGGGATTCATATATGTATAAATATACTCACACACCCCACACTGCCCTTCCTCTGTTACAGGGGGCCGAGAAGCTCCCCCAACCTCAAAGCTTCCCAGGCTTTCCAGGTTTGATTCCTGCAAGCTAAACCCTGCCTGGGGCCTCCCTGCCCAGAAAGGGCAGGAAAGGAGAGTTAAGGAGGATTTAGAGACCCGCCCACCTGCTGAGAGATTAGATGAGATCAATATATAGAGAGCTGGGCCAAGATCCCTGGAGGGGCTCATTAAGACCCGTGACCCTGAGAGGTAATTAACAGGCTTGCAGGGGTTGGGCCACAGTACCACCCCACCCCCACCCAAGTACTCAAGCAGCCCCCAAAGCGAGGGCTGGAGTCCCGGCTCCCTCCTTACTCCTCCACACCAGCCCTCGGTTTGGAATCCGAGTCTTCCATCCAGGTATGCTCCTGGGGTAGTCTGGAGGGAATCATCCTAATAGTCACTATCATTTATTGGGTGCTTGCTGTGTGCTGCTACTTGTCGAAAGCTTTAGTTAGCTTCTCAGTTCTGACCACAATCTGGGAGCAGTCGCTAACACAATATCTACTTTTCAGACGGGGCACAGAAAAGCGAAGGAGCTTGTCCAAGGTCACATCGCCAGTAAATGAGGAAGACTTCCCTGGTCAGAGGATGAGATGGTTGGATGGCATCACCGACCCGCTGGACATGAGTTTGAGCAAGCTCCAGGAGTTGGTGATGGACAGGGAGACCTGGTGTGCTGCAGTCCATGGGGTCGCAAAGAGTCGGACACGGCTGAGCAACTGAACTGAGCTCCCTGGTGGTCCAGTGATTAAGAATACATCTGTCAATGCAGGGGACACAGGTTCTATCCTTGGTCCGGGAAGACCCCATACTCCGCAGGGCAACTAAGCTGGCGTGCCACAATTTCTGAGTCTGCACTCTAGAGCCCTTGAACCGCAACTACTGCGCCTGCATGCTGCAGTACTGAAGTCCATGCGCCTAGAGCCTGTGCCACAACAAAGGAAACTGCCGCAACGAGAAGTCAGGACCACAACAGAGAGTGGCCCCCACTCGAGGCAACTAGAGAAAGCCCACAAAGCAACAAACAGCTAGTGCAACCAAAAATAAAAAGTAAAAAAAAAAAAGTAAATGATGAATCTGGGATTCAAAATCCAGGCCCTCGGGAACAAAGCCTGGGCCCCCACCCTTGGGAACTCCAGTTTCTTTTACTTTCTCCCCATCCCCTGACCTACTCAGACTGCTAGACAAGGTAACACCAATAACACCACCATATCGTCCCCAGTCATTTTTATGGCACCTTTAACCACTTAGAAGTTAACTGAGCATCCAGATGAAAGGAAAAAGTAACTAGGCAATGAAGCACATACTACCAGCCAAAGCATATAACCCAGAAGGTCGATAAGCTCCAGGAAGATGGGGATCCCATCCATCTTATCTTGAGAAGCATAAAGACCAGCATGGGGTGAGCGGTCAGTATCTTTTTGTGGAGATGAATTGGACTCATGGTTGTGGCCCTGACATATAGCCTATTTACTCATAGTTTAGACACAATAATAACTACCATAATAGTTGGTTATGTTAAATGAGCAAAGGGAACTAATCAAGGTGGATAAACCAACAGTGATGAAGGCAAGAGATAGGAGGAAGTCTTGCCTGTGCCTGGATTCCTTCTTTTGTAAAATGGGTTAGCATAAGGTTACTGAAAGGTGTTATCTTTCAAGTGTCTAGAATGGTACTTGTCACTTAAATATTAACTTGAATTTTTGAGGAGGCCAGTGTGAAAACTACAAAAACAGACACAAAATCTCAAAAAGCACGGCAGCCTAGGAACAACCTTGTGAGGTTTGAGGAGGGCTATTGAACAAGATCAGAACTTGTTTCCGCCACAAAAAGCAGGACTAAGATCCTGTTATTTACAGAAAGCCTACTGGGGATTTGAAAAACTACCTATAACATTGGTATAAGTAACAAGAGCTGACATCTATCAGCTCCGGAGCATTTGTACCTCTCTGCAATTGCATGAAATGGGTACTATAGTAATGCCATTTTTAGAGAAGGAAATGGAAGCTCAGAAAAGTGAAGAAAACTTCCCCAAAGTCACCCAGCATATAGTGGTCAGGCTGGGACAAGTCCCAGCTCTGTCTGACCCCAAATCCTGCCCTGAGAAAGATTAGAAGGGTAAACACCTGAAGATCAACAGTGATTTCCTCAAGGCCAGAAGTTCAGGTAGAATTTATTGTCTTCTGGTATACACGGAGTGTGTTTCCTGCCTGTAATAAGAAAAAAGCCAAATATTAAAAAATTCTCCCTAAATATAGGTAAGAGGAAAGTTCAAGAGGAAGAAGCCTCTTTGGTTAGGGTCCCCACGGGAAGGACAGGAAAGCCTGGTGTCCTGCAGTCCATGGGGTGGAAAAGAGTCGGACATGACTTAGCGACTGAACAATAACCGCACGGAAAGCAGCCTCTGAAATTTAGGGATGTGACTTAAGGTCTGTTATAAAGATTCAGGAAAGATCCTCCCTGGAGATCCAGTGGTTAGGGCTCCAAGCTTCCACTGCAAGGGGCATGGGTTCAATTCCTGGTTGGGAAACTAAGATCCTGTAGGCCTCATGGTGTAGCTTAAAAAAAGTTTAAGCAAGCTGTAGGAAAAGTTCCTTCATGCAACCTGGAGCCCAGTGAGGTTGGGGAACCATTACCACCCCTGGGAGCAGTGGTTTCTGGTCAGTGGAGTGACCAGTTTGCAGGACAGGCTTAGAGCTATCCCCCCCGCCGCCTCTCCCATCCACCATCACCTGCTGGGTACCTCCTGAATCCACTGGAAGCCAGAGGACCCGGGAGACTCCGATCCACTCCAGCATCCCAAGCTCGATGGAGGGGAATGGAAGTGGGGCTCTTTTTCCAATTTGGCCGTGCCGGGTCTTAGCTGCAGCACATGGCTTCTTTAGTTGAGGCATGCGGGATCTTTTAGCTGTATCATGTGAACCAGTAGAGCCATGTGGGATATAGTTCCCTGACCAGGGATCGAACCCAGGCCCTCTGCCTTGTGAGCCTGGAGTCTTAGCCACGGGACCACCAGGGGAGTCCTGAAAGTGGCCACATAGGAACTAATTTATCCTACCTCATATTCCCTCTGGAATGTAAAAGAGCAAGGGACAGGATCAGGAAGCCATCCAGACACAGGTCCTGAAGCAGCTGTGACTCTTAACATACAGGAAGTGAGAAGGAGGCAGAGGGCAGGCAGCCCTTCTCTGTACCCTCAGTGAGGGGCCATGGGTCCATTTTAGAGCCATCAGCTTGGGTGGTTCAAGGGTCCAGGATTACTGAGAGTCTGGGGAATGCACTCATTTCCAAGAGTGCTCAAACCTCAGTTCCCTAATCCATGAAATGGGTATAATCATGGCTATGCCACAAAGTCACTGTGAGAGTTACCTACATCATTACACATAAAAGGACCGGGAACATAAAAACAGTAATAGACGTATTGAGTGACAGTCGAGTGCTACAAGTTGTTTAATCGCTTTTCCGTGTTAATCCACTTAAGTCTCACAATAACACTATAAAGTAGGATTTAGAGATTCAGTTTTGTGAAAGTGGAAATAGGAAGGTTAAAGAATGAGCTGAGGCCCCACAGTGAGGCTGCTGGACCCTTGACCTTCCTTTACCAAAGGCAGTGCTATTGCTACCCACCAGCCCATAACTCCCACAGAAAAGAACAGATGAAAAAATGGAAGAATGTCAGAGCCGCGTTAGGCATTACTGACATATATTTTCTTGGGCTTTCCTTGGAGCTGGTGGCGGGTGGGGGTGGGTTCAGTTCAGTTCAGTGGCTCAGTCGTGTCCGACTCTTTGCGACCCCATGAATCACAGCACGCCAGGCCTCCCTGTCCATCACCAACTCCCGGAGTTCACTCAGACTCACGTCCATCGAGTCCGTGATGCCATCCAGCCATCTCATCCTCGGTCGTCCCCTTCTCCTCCTGCCCCCAATCCCTCCCAGCATCAGAGTCTTTTCCAATGAGTCAACTCTTCGCATGAGGTGGCCAGAGTACTGGAGTTTCAGCTTTAGCATCATTCCTTCCAAAGAACACCCAGGGCTGATCTCCTTCAGAATGGACTGGTTGGATCTCCTTGCAGTCCAAGGACTCTCAAGAGTCTTCTCCAACACCACAGTTCAAAAACATCACTTCTTCGGCGCTCAGCTTTCTTCACAGGGTGGCTAGTTTAATAACCCAGGGGACACGTGTACCCATCCCTCTCCTTTAAAAAAAAAAAAAAGAAGTGTTTATTTATTTGGCTGCACTGGGTCTTAGTTGCAGCATGTGGGATATTTGGTTGAGTCACATGGGACCTAGTTTCCTGATCAGGAATCAAACCAGGCCCCTTGCATTGGGAGCTTGGAATCTTAGCTATTGGACCAACAGGGAAGTCCCCTCCCTCTCCCTTCTTAACCATTGAGTTCTACTTAGACCTTTCTTGCCAAATCAGGGAGGGGTTTGGGGCAAAACTGGTAGGGGGAAACATCTTTTTCATGATCAGAGGAAGGGGGCTCCCCTCTCCTGATTCTCATTTCACTTTTATGGGTGAAAAGCAGCCCCCACCATTCGATGAGATGAAACAACGGTTCCTGGGGGCCTCGTGGCCCCATTGGCATAGCAACCAGACTCACTAGCAGTTTCTGCTACAGAAACATTGCTTGGACCCACAGCTTGGGCTGGAGAAGTTGAGGGGTAGAAAAGGAACTTTAAGAGCTTTCTTTTGCTCTGAGACTGGACCACTTACTCTCCAGGGCCAGTGGAGACTAGAAGTCCAAGTCCTAGGACATGGGGGAGAGGCACTCCCACCCTTGGCCTTCCCTCCTGAATCTGGGGCAGCTGCTTAAATTTTCCAACTTTTGTCTGCACCAAAGACTGCTGTGAAACATCTGAGGAGGGAAGTGTCAGGATTCGCTCAGCATATAGGTCACTTATAGCTCTAGGGGACTTTTTCTTTTGTTTTTCTTTTTTCCTTTTCTTCCCTTTGAACGAGGTATAATTTGCATAAGGTAAAGTGATCAGATTTTATTTCAGCTTGATGAATTTTTGTGTGTATATATACCACCCAGCTCAAGAGAGGCCAGGTCCATTCTTCCAGAAAGTGCCCTCACACCCTTTCCTGCAAGTCAGTATTCCCCCAATCTGATTCTATGATCACAGGTTAGTTTTACTGGTGCTTGAACTTCATGTAAGTGGAACCGTGTGTCCTCTTCTGTGTCTTGTGTCTTTCGTGTTGGGTTCAACCTCTGGTGTTATTAGCCTGATCTTTGTTGTTGTTGTATAGTACTTTGTTGTAAGGATTACTCTGTTTACTTGCTCTACTGTTGATGGATATTTGAATTGTTTGCAGTAATTGGTTACTGTGAATAAAGCTGCTATGAACATTCTTGTATGTGTCTTTTGGGAAACACAAGTTCACATGTCTGTTGGGTAAATACCCAGGAGTAAAACTGGTGGGTAGTAGGGCAGCTGTTACGTGAAGTCTTAGGAGATAGTGCTAGTTTTCCAAAGCGGTGACAGCGTTTCACGTTCCCACCAAGAGTGCATCAAGGTTCCAGCTTCTCCACATTCTGTCAACAACACTTAGCATTAGCAGTTTTTCATTCTAGCCATTCTGGTGAGTGTGATATCTCACTGCGGTTGTATTTTACATTTCTGTGATGACCAATGACACTAAGCATTTTCCCAAATGCTTATTGGCCATTTTGATAACTGTCATTTCAACTCTTCTATCGGTTTGGTTTTCTGGATTTGTAGGTATTCTTTATATATTCTGAATACGAGTCCTTTGTCACGTATCAGTTCAGTTCAGTCCAGTCGCTCAGTGTCCGACTCTTTGTGACCCCATGGACTGCAGGCACACCAGGCTTCCCTGTCTAACACCAACTCCCAGAGCTTGCTCAAACTCATGTCCATCAAGTCGGTGATGCCATGCAACTATCTCATCCTGTCACCCCCTCCTCCTCCTCCTGCAAATTTCTTCCTTCTGGGAGAACATGTCCTACTCTGAATTTCCTCCCCAGGTTTTGGGCTGGGAGTGACCACAAGAACAAGATTATCCTTTCCCAGTTCCATCATCATGAAGAAAGCAGGTGCCCTGGTTTATTGAATACCTGTGATATGTCAAGGACTTTACATCAGTGGAGTGAAAGGTGAAAGTGTTGGTTGCTCAGTTGTGTCCAACTCTTTGGGACCCCAGGGACTGTAACCCTCCAGGCTCCCCTGTTTATGGAATTCTCCAGGCAAGAATACTAGAGTGGGTTGCCATTTCCTTCCTCAGGGGGATCTTCCTTACCCAGGGATAGAACCTGGGTCCCCTACATTGCAGGCAGATTTTTTTACCATCTGAGTCACCAGGGAAGCCCAAAACCAACAGACCCCGCGGGGATACAAACCCAGGATCTCCTGTTTCCATCAGTCACACCCTTAAATAGTCACAACATTCTTATTTATTTAACTCACTTATTCAACACATATCTGAAAATCGAACAGGTGCCAGAAACTGTTGGACACAATGAGAACAAGAGTCAGGGTCTAAAAAGAGATTGTGTGCCAGTGGCAAGTGGTGAGGCATAGAGCACCCATGAAAATACAAAACCAAGGCAAGATCAGAGGGTGGAGGGTGCTGGAAAAGCGGTGGATGGAGAGCGACTGGGGGTGGTGGGGAAGATCCCATGGAGGTGAGATGGAGCTGGGGCTTGAAGATGAAAGTGGAACCAGCCATGTAAAATCTAGGGGGAACAGTGCTTCCAGAGGTGGGGGAACAGATAGCGCAAAGGCTCAGTGGGGCCGAAGTGGAGTAAGAAATGGGAGAGCGGCAGACGAGGTTGAGTGAAGGATTACAATTGAATCTAAGAGCTGTGGGGATGGACTGCAGCGTCCTGAATACTCAGTCCTGACGGCAGAGAGGGCTGAAGCAGGGGGTTCAAGGCAGAGGCAACGGTGATAAGCCAAGTAACCCTGACAGGGACAGGACAAGGGTGTGGGACACAGAAATGGGAGGAAGTAAGTGAATGCAGGCTCTATTTGAAGACGGTTATTACGGCTTCGGGCCATAGGGTCGCAAAAAGTCAGACACAACTGAAGCGACTTAGCACGCACGCACAATATCATCCACAGCTTGGAGGGAACAGAATCTCAGAGAGGTCAAGTGACTTGCCCAAGGTCACACAGCTCAGAAATGGGGAACAGGGAAGAAAAGTCAAGCCTGACTTGTCAATTATATGAAAGACGTCAGGTTGTGGGTGGAGTGACCTCAGGAGACCCAGAGGTGGGGATCCAGGGTGCTGGTGGGGTAGGGGAGGGGGCCTCAGACCCAGAAAATCTACCTGTCCTTAAGTTGGACCCTGCTTGTCCCTGGACGGCAGGGCTGGCAAGCAGCAAGCTGCAAATTGAACGGAGACCCAGTGACCAGACCTATCAGAGGTGATCCAAACTAGTCTGCACCCCGTACACCCAGTGTAGCCCATTCAGAGATGACAGGGGCCATGGGTCCTCAGAGACCCTGGAAGTCCCGCCTGATCCTTGTGGGGAGGGGGCGGCTGCGCGCTGCGGCTGCCAGCCCCGTTAGCACCAACGTCATTATTCTAGATTTATGTGTATAATTCTTCTCTCCCCACTCCAACCCCCAATAGCTCCAGCATCTCCCCTGGCTGCAAACTAGACTCCCCCGGAAACAGCCGGGGAGCTGCCGGCTTCGTGGTCATTAGCACGCAGGGAAGGGGGTGTGGGGGGAGGGAGCAGTCAGCACGAGGAGGGGGGTACCTACGGGGAGAGGATGAGAGAGGATGAGGGAGGCAGCAAACGGAAAGGATGGCAGTGAGGCAGCAAGATGGAAGAGAAGAGGGGAAGCAAACTGGGCCGGGAGGGGAGGAGGAGCCACGGCGGGGTCTGGGAGCGGGGCAAGTGTCCCAGACGGCGTGGCAGCAGAAAGCGGGTCCCAGGGGCAACCCAGGGTCTCCAGAGCCCTTTCCGGCCCAATGCCGAAGCCGAAGAAGGACTCCTTCAGTTCAGGAGTTACTAGAAAGCCAGAAGCCCGAAAGCCCTTCTTCTAGGAACCAACGCCCAAGGCTGGCTGCGGGGTCCCCGGCGCCCCCCACGGCCGAGCGAGCCCACCTGCGGGGGCTGCCCCTTAAGAGCCCAAGCCTCCGGGGGGGGGGGGGGCCTCCATTCCGAGGGAAATCAATGCCGCGTTAATGTAAGATTTCCAGGCCGGGGGCAGGAGGCGCTTCATAAAAGATGTATTGTCTCGACTGCACGCGCTCCGCCCCGGCCTCCTGCAAGATGGCGGCGGCCCCGGCGGAGGGCCCGGGAGAGGCGGTGGCAGGAGCGGCGAGTGCGGCCCCCTCTCCTGCTGGGCAAAGTGGGCAGAGATGAAGGGAGGGAGGAGGAGAGAGGGAAAGAGGGAGGGAAGGGGCTGGGGACGGGCGGCGGGGAGGGCGGTACTGAGGGGGTGAGGACGGCTGGGAGCCGGAAGGAGGGAGAAGAGAGGCCGCCCGAGGAGGTGGCGCCGAGAGCGACAGGAGAGCGCGCCGGCGCTGGGGGCGGGAGACAGGCCGGGGAGAGGTGCGGGGCGGGGAGGCCGGGGGCCGGGAGGGGAGGGGGGCTGGGCGGGGCGAGGGGAGGAGGCAGGGAGAGAGACGCGGGCGGGAGGCAGGGGGACCCTGGCCCGGAGGGAAGGGCCACCCCACCCCAAGCTGTCGCGGGGCTCCTCCGCGCCCTCCAGCCAAGCCCCCCGCCGGCTTATTGCTGGTTCCTATGCACTGCCCCCCCAAGACTCGAGCCTAGGAGCCCCCCCCTTCATGGAGGTGGCTGCACCCCATTGGCCTGTCTCCTAACCCTCTTCTTGTCCTGGCACCAGGGGTGGCAAA
Source organism: Oryx dammah (assembly GCF_014754425.2). NCBI lineage: Eukaryota > Metazoa > Chordata > Mammalia > Artiodactyla > Bovidae > Oryx > Oryx dammah. The sequence goes on along the minus strand of NW_024070189.1, from coordinate 97,657,105 downwards.
CGAAGAGGGAACAACCTTCCTCCATCCGTCTCTCTCTGGGCATCCTGCCCTGCCCAGGGACTGGCATGGGGCAATACCCGCAGTGTCCCCCCACTCAAGGCCTCCAGGGTTGACCCCAAAGAGCCCCCTTTCCTTAGCGGGAAGGAGGTTTGGGTACATTACATCCATCCTACCTTCTGGAGAGGCATGCGGAGGTTCCAGAGAGGGTAAAGTGCGGCAGGAGAGAGCCGAAGTCACAGTATGCACTGCCTCACCCCTCCCAAGGGTCCTACCCTTAGTGCCCCCTAGCCCCCCAACCACCCCGGCTCCTGGCCTACTCCTCATCCTTCCTGGCAACCACGGTGAGAGTTTCAAGCCCCCCTCCCCCTCTTCCAACCTTCCTGCTTCACCATAGGGGAGCTCTCGAACGCCGGAAAATATCTTTAAATTAGGAAAAAGAGCTAAGCCGCCAGGGTCCTTTGGTCTGTTAAAGGAGGAGCAAAGGCCACGGGCACCCCCTCCCACCCCTCCTTACTCTGGTTTTGCATTTGAAGCCCAGACAGCGGATCCAGCTGGAACAATGACGGGGGCCTGCCCAGCCAACCCCAGCTGCTTCCTTTTCAGTGGCCCTGTGCCCCCTGCCAGGTGTGCCAAAATTAGAATGGCTCCCTTCTCCGGCCCTTTTCATCCCCCTCTCCCGCTCTGTCCTCCTCCCCTCCCCCCGGGGGCTCCTGGGGTTTCTGAAGCACTAATGAACCTCACATCCCTGCCTTTAAGCAGATCCTGCCTAGGGGAACTGGAGTCTGGGTCCATGATGAAAATCTGCCCTTGAAGAACTGCCCCCAGGGATGGATTCCAGTGCTATGCTCCACTCAGCACCTTCCCTACCCCACTCCCTACTCCTCAACCCCCTCTAGGTCCTGGTGACATCCACCTCCTCCAGGCAGCCCTCCCAGCCTCCTGGCACTTGCTCCCTACTGTTTCCCATGGGGTCAGGCAGTGGGATCTGGCTGCCTAGGTTCAGATCCAGGCCTCACCTCTTTCTGCCTCTATTTCCCGCCTAGCAGCTTGGTTAACCATTCAGAGCCTCAGTGTCCCCATCTGTCAAACGAGGGTAGCTTTGAAAATCTATGTCATGAGACGTTTATACGTGCAAATGGGTAGAAGAATCCCTAAGCCTGTTGCTAGAGCCACACCGGCCCCCTCATGCATGCTAAGTTGCTTCAGTGGTGTCCAATTCTTTGCAAACCTATTATGGACTGTAGCCTACCAGGCTTCTCTGTCCATGGGGACTCTCCAGGCAAGAATACAGGAGTGGGTTGCCATGTCCTCCTCCAGGGGATCTTCCTGACCCAGGGATCAAACTCAAGTCTTTTATGTCTCCTGCATCGGCAGGCAGGTCCTTTACCACTAGCGTCACTTGGGAAGCCCTTATACTGGCCCCTCAGTAAACCCCAGACACACCCGGCATGCTCCTACCTCTAGGCTTCCCGCTGGGTGTTCCTTCCAGATGTCCCCACGGCTCCCTCCTCCCTTTACTCACACCCGTGCTAGTGTGCCACCTCGTCAGAAGGACCCACCCAAGCCATTGGCCAGGCTGTTTGCCTTCACTCGTTTTATCACCACCTGGCATTATATTACTTACCTGAGCTTAGGCTGTGCAACCCAAGGGCCCTGGCTTCACAGTTATTGGCTGTGTGACCTTGGGCATGTTACTTAACTTCTCTGAGCTTCAATCCCCTCATTTTTAAAATGAGGATAGTAATAAAACCGGTCTCATACAACTGTTGGGTGAATAAGTGACTTAGCAGATGGAAAACCCCCAGAACAGTGCGTGGTCCACACTAGGTGGTATTCCCAAAACTAATTTTGTTTCTATCATTTTTGAGTACCCTCTCTCCTTCCCTCCCAGCCCCACCCCCAACTGGAATGTATGCCCTCCTGAGGGCTAATACTTCAGGGGGCAGTCTTTGTTTTATTCACTGCTCTATTCTCAGTACCCAAATGACCTGGTATCTAATAGATGCTCAATACTTGTTTGTTAAATGAATAAAAGAGGTTCTACTGGACCTGTCCGAGTCTCAGTTTTCTCATCTGTAAAATCGGATGATAATAGCATGTACTTCACAGATGTTGAGGATTCCATGAAATAACCGCTATTACTATTTTTTTTGCAGTAATTCAGTGAGTCTACAAACATAATATCTAGTATTAACACTTAGTGCCCAATGTAACTGTGCATTATATATTTAATTGTATATCATATATATATAATTTTATATCATATAATATTGTATGTAATATATAATTCTAGATCTAGAGGCAGGGAGAATTATGAGAGATAACCTTTTATTACACTCTTGGTTTCTTCCTTTGCTAACAGAGTATTTGCTCTGATTGGTTGGCAGATTCCCTGTTCTATGCTTCCCGCCCAGCCTCCCTTGCTTCTCATTGGCCGTAAGTGTGGCTGAGTGACACATTTCTAGCCAATGAAACCCAAGCCAAAGTTGGCTGAGGGGTTCAGGGAAGGATGAGCATATTATATGAGCCTCCATTGCCTTATTGGAGAAGGCAATGGCAACCCACTCCAGTACTCTTGCCTGGAAAATCCTGTGGAAGGAGGAGCCTGGTAGGCTGCCGTCCTTGGGGTTGCACAGTCGGACACGACTGAAGTGACTTAGCAGCAGCAGCAGCCATTGCCTTATATATAAAATGGGGATTAACAACAGCAACGAGCTGGGGTGAAGATCAGACAACTGATCTAGAGGGATGTCTAGGTGACCATGGGGATCTAAGTGGTGCCAGGCGTTGGTTTCCAGCTGCACTTAACTCCAGACTGTCTGGTGAGAAAAAAGCAACCTTTTGTTTAAGCCACTGCTGTTCAGGTATTTTATATTTGCAGCCCAATGTATTCCCATATAATGACACTGAATTTTTCTGGATCTCCAAAAATACTCAGGACAGGGTTTTGTTGTTTAGTCACTAAGTCATATCTGACTCTTTGCAACCCCATGGACTGTAGCCTGCCAGGCTCCTCTGTCCATGGGGTTTTCCAGGCAAGAATACTGGAGTGGGTTGCCATTTCCTCCTCCAGGGAATCTTCCCGACCCAGGGATTGAACCCAGTCTCCTGCAATCCAGGCAGATTCTTTACCACTGAGCCACCAGGGATAGGGTAGCTATTTATCAACATTTTTATGTCAACAAAACATAGATTGAGGCTCAGGCACTGCAACATTTAAAAAAAAAAAAAAAAAGGAGAAGTATATGCATTTAACTGGGCCCCTGTGCAGCCCAGGAAGAGGTGACAAGAAACAGTCTATAAGGGAAGGAGAGAGTTACAAGGTAAATTGTGTCCCCCCCTCCAGAAAAAATACATGTTAAAGTCCTAACTCTCAGTACCTCCGAATGTAACCTGATTGGGAAAGAAGGTTGTTGCAGATGTGTTTAGTTAAAATAATGTCATACTGGAGTAGGGTGGGACCTTAATCCAATATGACTGAATTATATTATACATTTCTCCTAAGGAAAGAGACAGACATACAACAGGAGAATGCTACATGGCGACAGAGACAGACTGGAGTGATGTGTCTGCAAGCCAAGGAATGCCAAGGATGGCTGACAACCACTAGAAGCTGGGAGAGGTATGGAGAGAGCCTCCCCTAGAGACCTCAGAGAGAGCGGGGCCCTGCTGACACCTTGATTTCAGAGTTCTGATCTCCAGAACTGTGAGATGATATCTTTCTTTTTAAAAATTTTTTGCTATTTATTTATTTATGGCTGTACTGGGTCTTCGTTGCTGCACATGAGTTTTCTCTAGTTGTGGCGAGTGGGAGCTACTCACTGTGGTGGCTTCAGCTCCGTGAAAGTGTTAGTGGCTCAGTCATGTCCGACTCTTTGTGACCCCATGAACTGTAGCCCTTCAGGCTCCTTTGTCCATGGAATTCTCCAGGCAAGAATACTGAAGTGGGTAGCAATGCCCTTCTCCAGGGGATCTTCCTGACCCAGGAATCAAACCAGGGTCTCCTGCATTTCGGGCAGATTCTTTACTGTCTGAGCCACCAGGGAAGCCTTTCAGCTCAATGACTTGGAGAAATCTTTTGCCCACTCCTGGCTTTTGTATGCTTAGCACTCTCCGCAGTCCCAAGGCATAAAGGTGAACAACAGGGGTCCTCTGTCCATGGACACGGCTGCACTTCACATACTGCGAAGCCCTTCCAGCCTTCCAGAATCTCCCCAGGCAGAATTAATGCATTCCAAGTGCCTCAGTGCAGGGTTAGGTGGCTGCTGTCATTACTGAGAATTTAAGGCTATTGATGTCCTTGTTTCTCCAGCAAGTCAAGAACCTCCCTGAGAGCAAGAAATGGCCTTTCATTGATGCAGCCCAGCGTGACAGAACTATCTTCTGGTAAAACAAAGGGGTGTAACTCCCTTTAGGTGCAGAGGCACTCAGTAATGTCCATCTGGTCAAAAGCAAGAGAATTTACTTGTGCGACACAAGCTGAATCTCAGTGAAGACCCCAGTGCTGCTGTTAAAACTGCCTGGGTTCAAATCCCAGTCCAACCTAGGACTGGCTGAATCAATTGTAAGTGAGTGACTTTGTTGCTCTGTGCCTCAGTTTCTCTGACTGTAAAATGGGGAATAGTGGCAATCCTACCTGGTTGGACCATTTCAAGGATTATGTCTTTTTTAAAAGTTGAAGTATAATTGCTTTAGGGCTTCCCTGGTGGCTCAGTGGCAAAGAATCCACCAGCAATGCAAGAGATGCGGGTTCAATTCCTGGGTTGAGAAGATCCCCCTGGAGGAGAGCATGACAACCCACTCTAGTATCCTTGCCTAGAAAATCCCATGGACAAGAGGAACCTGGTGGGCTATAGTTCATAGGGTTGCAAAAAGTCAACATAACTGAGCGACTGAGCACAGCACACACACACATAACTGTTTTACAATTCTGTGTTAGTTTCAGGTATATAGCAAAGTGAATCAGTTATACATACCAATATATCCACTGTTTTAGATTCTTTTCCCATATAGGTTATTACAGAGTATCAAGTAGTTCCCTGTGCTATACAGTAGGTCCTTATTGTTTATCTATTTTATATACAGTACTGTGTATATGATGGATTAAACCTTTAATCCATTTGAGTTCATTTTACCAGTGGTATAAGAAAGGGATCTGGTTTCATTCTTTCGCATGTGAATATCCAGTTTTCCCAGAACTGTTTATTGAAGGGACTACCTTTTCTCTATTGAGTCTTCTTGGCTCCTTTGTCAAATATTAGTTGACCTAATATGTATGTGTTTACTTCTAGGCCTCTTGATTCCATCCTACTGGTCGACGTGTCTTTTTTTTAATGCCAATACTATACTGTTTTGATTACTGTTGCTTTGTAATATAGTGTGAAAACAAGACGTTTGATGCCTCCGGCTTTGTTCTCGCTCCCTTCAAGGACTGAATGAGATCATACCTGTCAGATACTCAGAAGTTAGATGCACAATAAGTGCGTAATGAGTGTTGGTTCCACACATGAGTGGGCAGCACTGGCAGAGTGTGTGCATGGAGAAAGATGTGAGGCCAGCAAGCTGCCCCCCAGGGGCCATACGGTCAGCACCAGTGGACTAAGAACTCTTCCCTTATATCATTTTCTTCCTTATGCAGGTACAGGAAGGGAAAGGGGCTGACCGGGGGTCTAGCCTGACTTGACACTTTGCTCCATCATTACTGAGCACCTACTGGATGCCAGGGTATGATTTATAATACAAAAGCCTCTTAGCAGTAGAGAATCAGCTGGATGGAGACTAATGGGGAGGAGGGACTCCTGCTTTGATTAAAGTAGAGACAAGGCTAGCTTGACATGAGCCAGTGGCAGTGCAAGTGGGGAAACGTCTGTGGATTCAAGATAGATTTTGGAGTTTGAATTGACAGGGCTTGCGAATGGACTGGATATAAGATGTGAGAGAAGGGGAAGTCTAGAGTGATCAAGCGGATGGTTTACCGGTTACTGTTTTGCTTTTTAAATATTTATTTGTTTCTGACTCCGCTGGGTCTTTGTTGTTGCATGGGCTTTTTCTCTAGTCACAGTGTGTGGGCTTCTCATTGCGGTGGCTTCTCTTGTGGAGTACGGGCTCTGAGGCACGTGGACCTCAGGAGTTGTGGCTCCAAGGCTCTAGAGCACAGCCTCAAAAGTTGTGGCGCACAGGCTTAATTGCTCTGCAGCATGTGGGATCTTCCCAGATCAGGGATCAAACCCATGTCTCCTGCATTGGCAGGTGGGTTCTTTACTACTGAGTCACCCAGGGAGCCCTGTTTTGTTTTGTTTTTTTTTTAAATGATGCTTTTTCTATCTTAGAAAAGATATTTATTTGGCTGTGTCAGGTCTTAGTTGCAACATACAGGGTCTTTGTTGCTGCTTGCGGGCTCTTTACTTGCAGCACGTGGGATCTAGTTCCCCAACTAGGGGTTGCTTTGGGAACTCCAAGTCTTAACCACTGGACCAGCAGGGAAGTCCCCCCAGTCACTGTTTATGTGCCTTCCCTCATGTCCCTGTGGCACTCAGCATTACCACATAACAAATTATCCCCAAACCTAGTGGCCTAAAACAGCATGCACTTATTATTTGACAGTTTATGCGGCTCAGGAATCCAGGTGTGGCTTAGTGGGGTTGCTCTGAGTCTCTTGCACAGATGCAACTAAGATGGTGGCTGGGCCATGGTCTCGTCTGAAGGACTGACTGGGGAGGATCCACGTCTGTGCTCACTCTTTGTTGGCAGGCTTCAGTCCCTCACTGGCTGGTGATCGAAGCCCTCCTTCAGCTCCTCGCAGTGTGGGCCTCTCCGCAGAGCAGCTCGCAACATGATAGCTGGCTTTCCTCAGAATGAGCAAGACAGGGTGAGAAGATACCCCAAACGGAAGTCCCTGAGTTTTTGTAACCTAGTCTTGGAGGGGATATCCCATCACCTTTGCCACATTCTTTTTTTTTTTTTTTTAAGATTTTTTTGTGTGTATGTACCATTTTTCAAGTCTTTATTGAATTGGTTACAATATTCCTCCTGTTGTATGTTTTGATTTTGGCTGCAAGGGATGTGGGATCTAGGTCCCCAATCAGGGATCAAACCTGCACTCCCTACACTGGAAGGCAGAGTCTTAACCACTGGACAACCAGGGAATTCCTGCCTTTGCCACATTCTGTTGGTTAAAAACAAGTCATAGAGCCCCATCCACACTCAAGGAGAAGGAGTCACACAAGAGTGCGGGTTGATGGGAGGCATTTAGAGATTGCACTGTGCACATCGGTTCAATGGCTCCATATCATCAGCACCTGCAGCTCTGCCTGGCGGCTCCCTCTGGCTGCAGAGGCAGCTCAGACCTGCCTGGGAGTAACCAGACGTTCCGGAGAATCCATTCCCCTGCGAGCATCCTTCAACCAAAGAGCACACCCCAGCTCCCTCAACCCTCAATGAGATGACTCTGAGGTGCAGGTGCCACAGATCTCCGGAGAGGGGGGAGAATTAAGTTCTAAGTGTTCCAGTATAACCTGCTCATGAATATGCTCTTTTTAAAAATGTGTTTATTTTTAGGGGTGGAATGGGGAGGGAGATGGGAGGGAGCTTCAAAAGGGAGGGGGATGTATGTATACCTATGGCTGATTCACGTTGAGGTTTGACAGAAACAGCAAAATTCTGTAAAGCAATTATTCTTCAATAAAATAATTAATTAGTTAAAATTTTTTATTTGTTTTTGACTGCACTGGGTCTTCATTGCTGCTCGAGGGCTTTTTCTAGTCGCAGCCAACAAGGGTACTCTCTAGTTGCAGTGTGCGGGCTTCTCATTGTGGTGGCTTCTGTTATGGAGCACAGGCTCTTAGCCACACAGCTTTCGGTAGTTGCTGCACGTGGGCTCCTTAGTTGCGGCACACCGTCTTAGTTGCCCCTCAGCATATGGGGTCTTCCCAGATCAGGAAGGAACCTGGTGTCCGCTGCATTACAAGGCAGATTCTTAACCATTGGACCACCTGGGAAGCCCTACACTCTTTAAAACAAACAAACAAATAAACATTTATTTATTTAAAATGATTGTGTGGGGTCTTAGTTGCAGCATGCAAGCTTCCCCTTTGGTAGATGGGATCTTAATTCCCCAACCAGGGATCAAACCCACATGCCCTGCATTGGAAGGCTGATTCTTAACCACTGGACCACTATGGAAGTCCCCATCAATACACTCTTTGCTGGGTGCCCTCCCTTCCCTATCTTCCCCCCACCTCCCCTGCCAGTGCTTCCTGTAGTCGCCTTCCAGGTAAATCACTTGTACTCAAATCAAGGTGTCTCAGAGCTCATTGTGGAGAACACAGCTATGTTTGCTTCCTAGGACTGCTGTAATAAATAACCACAAACTTGGTTGCTTAAGACAACAGGATTATATTGCTTATAGTTCTGGAGGCTAGAAATCCAAGTTCAAGGTGTGAGGAGGACTGTTATCCCTCCGAAGGCTCTAGGGGAGAATCCTTCCTTGCCTATTTCCTGGCTTTTGGTGGCTGCCAGCCATCCTTGGCTTTCCTGAGCTTGCAGCTGCATCACCCCAGTCTCTACCTCCATCTTTTTCTCTGTGTCTTTGCCTCCTCTTAGAATGATACCTCATCATTGGATTTAGAGCCCACCCTAGGTGGCTCAGGCAGTAGAGAATCTGCCTGCAAGGCAGGAGACCTGGGTTCGATCCCTGGATTTGGAAGATCCCTTGGAGTAGGGAATGGTTACCTACTCCAGTATTCTAGCCTGGAGAATTCCATAGACAGAGCAGCCTGGTGGGCTACAGTCTGTGGGGTTGAAAAGAGTTGGACACAACAGCATCTAACACTTTCACTAGGTCCAGTACATACCATCTCAAGATCTTTGGCTAATGACATATGCAAAGACCATATTTCCAAATAAGGTAACATTCTGAGTTTCAAGCTGAACGTGAATTGGGAGGCATTGTTGTTTAGTCGCTAAGTTGCGTCTGACTCTTTGCGACCCCATGGACTGCAGCACATCAGACTTCCCTGTCCTTCACCATCTCCCGGAGTTTGCTCAAACTCCTGTCCATTGAGTCAGTGATACCATCCAACCATGGCACCCTCTGTCTCCCCCTTCTCCCCTGCCCTCAATCTTTCCCAGCATCAGGGCCTTTTCCAATGAGTCGAATCTTCACGTCAGGTGGCCAAAGTATTGGAGCTTCAGCATCAGTCCTTCCAGTGAATATCCAGGGTTGATTTCCTTTAGGATTGACTGGTTTGATCTCCTTGCTGTCCAAGGGACCCTCGAGAGTTTTCTCCAGTACCACAATTCAAAAGCATCAGTTCTTCAGCACATTATTGGGGAGTGTTATTCCACCCATTACATAATGGAGAACAGTGATGCTGCCATTAACTGAGATGGGGAAGATAGGAGAGGTGCAGGTTCGGGTTGAGTGGAGGGATCAAGAGTTCTGTTTCGGGACTTTGCTGGTGGTCCAGTGTAAGAATCCACCTTAGAATGCAGAGGACATGGGTTCGATTACTGGTCTGGGAAGACTCCACATGCTATGGAGCAACTAAGCCCATGCCCCACAACTGCTGAGCCCTTGCTCCAGAGCCGGGGAGCCACAGCTACTGAAGCTCATGCACCACAACTAGAGATTAGCCCCCACTTGCTGCAACTAGAGAAAGCCCATGTGCAGCAACAAAAAGGCCCAGAGTGGCCCAAAGCACACGAATAAATAATAATTTTTCTAAAATGAGCTCAGTTTCAGGCATGATACCTGGGCATACCCGTCAGGTTTCCAAGTGCAGACACCCAGGGAGGCAGCTGAAGGTCAGTGGAGAGGCTCAAGCTGGAGGTATCATTGGCAGATACCATTGTTAGATATAAGCAGCATTTAACTCCTCAAGGCTGATCAAGGTCCCCAGGGAGCTGACCGGAAGTAGACACAGGAATAAAGAGGGCAAGCTCCATGGCTCTCTCTCCAACATTAAGGACAAGGAATGAGGAGGAATCAGCAGACGACAATGAGCAGGGGCAGCCAGGGAGGAGGAAGCATCTTGGAGGCTGAGAAAACACCCTTGAATTCAGCAGGATGGAGCCCTTTCCTTAGCTGCGCAGGGGCAAAAAGCCAACTGGAGCAGGAAGGAGAGGGGATTCGAGGGGGAGGAACTGGAGCTAGGGAGGAGAGACAGCTCTTGGAATGATTTGCTGGGGACAGTGAATGTATTTGGGCTTCCCAGGTGGCATTAGAGGTAAAGCATCCACCTGCCAATGCAGGAGACATAAGAGACGCAGGTTTGATCCCTGGGTCTGGAAGATCCCCTGGAGGAGGGCATGGCAACCCATTCCTATATTCTTGCCTGCAGAATCCCAAGGACAGAGAAGTGTTTGTTTCCGGTGGCTGCTGTAACAAATAGGCATGGTCTGGGAGGCTTAAATACCACAGAAAACAAAAAGCAACCAGGACTTCCTGGTGGCCCAGTGGTTAAGAATCTGCCTTGTAGTGCAGGGGATGGATGGGAGTTCAGTCCCCAGTTGGGGTACTAAGATCCCACATGCTGCGGGGCAACTAAGCCTGCGCGCTGCGACTACTGAAGCCCAAACGCTTTAACTGCTGAGTCCACATGCCACAACTAGAGAATACGTGCCCTGCAACGAAAGATCCTGCGTGACACAGTGAAGGTCCTGTGACCCACAGCTGAGACCTGATGCAGCTAAATAAATAAATAAAACAGAGCAAAACCAAACCAGAAAACCTATGGAAATTTGTTGTCTCACAGTTCTGGAGGTCAGAAATTCATAAGCAGTATCATCAGGCCAAAGTCAAGGTAGCCCTTGGGGAGAGTCCATTCTTGGCCTCGCCCAGCGTCTGGTGTTTCCAGGAGAGCCTTGCTGTGTGATTACATCACTCCAACTTCTGCCTCCATCTTCATGTGGCCTCTTCCACTGTCCTTCCCTCTTCTCTTCTAAGGATGCTGGTCAGGAATTCCCTGGTGTTCTGGTGGTTAATGCTTCATGTTTCTGATGCAGGGGACATGGGTTCAGGGAAGTTCTGCATGCTGTGAGGTATGGTCAAAAAAGGAAACAAACAAAACGGTCAAAAAAGGAAACAAACAAAATGTAGGGACTCTGGTCAATAGATTTAGAGCTCATTCTAATCCAGTTTGATCTCATCTCAAGATTCTTTTTTTTTTTTCCAATATGGTCGGTCCTTGTTGGTTACGTTTTAAATATAGCAGTGTGTACCTGTCAGTCCCAGACTCCCAATCGATTCCCTCTCTCCCTGCCTCTTCTCTGATAACCATAGTTTGTTCTCTAAGTCTGTGAGTCTGTTTTGTAAATAAATTCATTTGTATAATTTTTTGACTCTGCATATAAGTGATATCATACGATATTTGTCTTTCTCTTCACTTAAATAGGCTTCCCTGGTGGCTCAGATAGCAGAGAATCCACCTGCAATGCAAGAGACCTGGGTCCGATCCCTAGGTTGGGAAGATCCCCTGGAGAAGTCAAGATTCTTAATTTAGTGATATCCACAATGATTGTCTTTCCAAATAAGGTCACATCTACAGGTTCTGGCAGTAGGGATGTGGACATATCTTTAGGAGAGGGGCCACCATTCAACCCACTACAGGGAGGAAAGGAACAGGGTTGGGGATGGGGAAGAGGAGGCAATGACCTTGACAATCCATATGGCCTCTGAGAGCTGCTCTTTCCAAACAGGCAAAACAAGGACTGGTCTTGAGACTAAAGGTTGAATATGCACAAGACTGTCATGGCTGTATCTCATGGAGAAACCCTCTCTACCCAGAAACAGGGAGAAAGTCCCCAAGTCTCTGTCCACTGATACACACCACTCCTCATCACCCACTTAGCCCTTGCCTACACTGGACCCATGACTTTTCTCCTGGATCTGAGCCTGTACCATATTCTTTCAAGCTTTAAGATGTTTGCCCAGGAAGTCTCCCCCTACCTGGATGGCATTCCCTCTTGCAACTCTATCCTCCAAGTTTCAGCTTAAGTGTCTCTTCTTTCATGGATGGGGTTGTAGTGATGCCCAAAGTCCCTATAGTGGATGCTATCCACTCCATCACACCACCAACTCTCTCTCCCGAAGAGTTTCCATGATTGTAATTACATAGTTTTACACAGTTATTGTTTTTTATTTATTTTTGGCTGTGCTGGGTCTTCATTGCTATGCTCGGGCTTTTCCTAGTTGTGCCAAGCCAGGGCTACCACCCAGTTGCGGTGCACAGGCTTCTCACTGCAGTGGCTTCTCTTGCTGCAGAGCATGAGCTCTAGGGTGTGCCAACTTCAGTGGTTGCCACTCCTGGGCTCTAGTATGTGTGTGTTAGTCGCTCAGTCATGTCTGACTCTTTGCAACACCATAGACTGTAGCCCACCAGGCTCCTCTGTCCATGGGATTCTCCAGGCAAGAATACTGGAGTGGCTTTCCCAATCCCACGTCAGAGGGAATGCCCTTCTCCAGGGAATCTTCCCACCCAGGGATCGAACCTGGGTCTCCTGCATTGCAGGCGGATTCTTTACTCTCTGAGCCACCAGGGAAACACAGGCTTAACAGCTGCCATGTTTGGGCTTAGTTGCTTTGCATGTGGGATCTTCCTGGACCAGGGATCAAACCCAATCCCCTGCATTGGCAGGCGGATTCTTATCCACTATGCCACCAGGGAAGTCCAATTATTTTAAATTATTACAATTTTTTAAAAATAATTTACAATTATTTTTAAATGTCAATCTCTCCCCCTTCCAGAATGCTGGCCTAGGGAGGCCAGGCCTGAGAGACCACTGTGACCCTTGCATCTAGCTCAGGTATAGCTCACACACAGCAGGTGATCAGTAAACACGCCCAGGTTTCTGAAGGAATTCCTTTGTCCAGGTGAGGGGGATGTGCTGGGAATCACCCACTTAGACAGCTGACTTGGTGTCTCAGTGATATTCTGGAATCTTCTTTGAGATAAGGGGACGCTAGGCACAAGTGTGTGCATGTGCACACATACACACACACACAGACAAAATGAGCCCCCAGCTCCCAATTTCTCCACGGAATATTTTTTCCCCAGGGCAGAAAATGAACCATTATTAAAACAACACGGCAACCGGCTGGGAAAACCCATTTTCAGCGATTTATATCATATCACGTGGCTGCCGAGAGGAAATGGGAGAAGCGCGGGGTTTTAAGCCCTGGGTGAAGAATCGCGTTCCATCAGAGGAGGAACAGATGGGTGTTTTTTCTCCCCTCTCTCCCCCTGCTCGGGCTCCAAGTCAGGAATCCACATCAGCCCTGGGTTTGTTCTCAGGTGTGACGGGGGCAACTCTGGGAGGAGGCAGCCAGGCTGCTGGGCCCCAGGGGACCCACCCAGGACACCCTGTCTCCCTGCCCACTGCCTGCCCTGCCACCTGGGCTCCCCTGATCACCTTCTGCTGTTTTACATTTTCTTATCACCACCTGAAATTTTCCTTTCCCTTTATTTCCTCTGTCATCCACTGCCTCTTTCTTAGAAGGCAGTACCACATCCTGTCCCTTCATCGCTGGCGCGGAACACACAGCAGTTGATCAAACATCCACAGACCTGGGCTAACTCATTACCCCCGCGCATCATGTTCTGAGGTTATTATTTATGCATCTGCCCTCCTCTCCAGGCTGTAAGCGCACTCAAAGGAGGGGGCTCTTTCATTTCTTTCGCTCATCTGTGGAGCCACGGTCCTTCCACTCCCAAAGAAAGCCTGATCCACAGCCAGCCTTGGGGTGGAGAGACTCAAGGCTGAGTGAGTCACTCGGCTGTTTAAAAGCCATCCATGGCTTCTCATCTTCAAAGCTGAAACCTGTTAGTGGGACTCCAATGGCCCCTCCCAATCTAGACCCCAAGACACCTATTCAGTTTCATCCTAACATCCTGCATCTGCGCACCTGCCCTGGGCTCCAGGCCCTTTCTAGTCAAACCAGCTGGCTGATCCGCAGTCCCCATCTCACCCATGGTGCTTTGTGCCGCTGCCTCTCTGAACCTCCAGTTTCCACAGTTGGGTATGCTGCGCGGTCCGCTTCCACCTTCTGAACCAGGGGCTTGACACCCAGAGCCCAGTCCAGCCCACATCTGCGATTTGTTTTGCCCATGCAGGGTTTGTAAAATGGTAATAAAGTACCAGCTCTTAAATACCTGGTGATTGTTGCATAAAAATCTGTATTCCTGGCTTTCCATCAAAAGACACAGCCTCTGCGAACCTCAGAGGCAGTGCTCAGTAAGGCCGGCCCCCACCCCCAGGACCCACCCCCAGGAGACAGCGCAGGTCTGCCAGTTCTCACATGGTGAGTAGTTTACAGGAACTCTGGACCCAGGCAGAGTCACTCTTAGGGAATCTTCCGCTTTCCTCTCAGAACAATTCTCCTGGCTTCTCTACCTAGCTTAGTGTCTCAGGAGTCTAGGCTGTGTGGACCACACCGACGGGCTCCTGGGTCCTCCGGGTCAGGTTGGATTCAGCCAGTGAGGGGAGGGGGAGTGAGGGAGATATTTGTTCCCCAGTTCAGCCCCTGTGGCTTCTGAGGGCCGCTCGCATCCCTGTTGGAGGTCACAGGTCTCCCCCATCCACACGGCCTGTAGTGTTTCCAGGTCATAGCAACTGCCCACTCCCCTTGCCCCTCAGACCTAGGGGTGCTAATAGCTCCCACTTGTCCTAGCCCAAGGCGTGGCGTTATTCCTTGTGGTTCCTGTGGTACATCTGTCCATGCTGCGTAATGTTGTCCCATCATTTAACTCTGCTCAGATTACCCAGTTTGAATGTACCACTGGTTTCCAGCCCTACAGCCTCTCTGCCTCAGTTAAGCCCTCTGGTAAATGGGGATAACACCTGAGAGTTGATGAGAAAATAAATGAGTTAATACTGTGTAAGGAAAGAACTTAGCAAGTGCTAATAAACGTTAGCAGTTCTTATTATTCTGTGTCACAGTCCTCACCACTCCTTATTGCCCCGTGACACTGAAGTGAAGGTCACCTGTGCCACTGCTCACGCAGACGCTCACGCAGATCAGTGTGTTTGTATTACCCGCTGTCCCCGATAGGTAGTGGTGTGTGTTGTCACCAGCTGTGTGATGTCACCCCTGCTATAGAGTTCCTAGGCAGTCCTCCACCCCACGGGATATCCATCCCTCTACACTGACCCCAGGAATTCGCTGGCAGTCCAGTGGTTAGGATTTAGCGCGCTCACTGCCATAGCCCAGTTTCACTCCTTGGTCAGGGAAGTAAGATCCCGAAAGCCTCAGGGCATGGCCTGTATCTGTCTATCTATCTATCTGTCTATCTATCCATCTATCTATGCATGTGTGCCCAGTCAGTCATGTCCAACTCTTTGTGACTCCATGGACTAGAGCCCACCAGGCTCCTCTTATCCACGGAATTTTCTAGGTAAGAATACTGGACTGAGTTGCCATTTCCTTCTCCAGGGGATCTTCCCGACCCAGGGATAGAACCAGCATCTCCTGCGCTGGCACGCAGATCCTTTACCCCCGCCATCTGGGAAGCCCTACTGTCGTTCACTCACTCAGTCGTGTTCGACTCTTTGTGACCCTATGGACTGCAGCACGCCAGGCTTCCCTGTCCTTTACTGTCTCCTGGAGTTTGCTCAAACTTATGTCCATTGAGTTGGGGAAACCCTTATATATATACAGGAGTGATCCATTCATGTGTTTGCTTTCTCCACTGTACCATGATCCTTTCCAGGGGCTTTGTAAATGTTCAGAGAATTGACTATCAGGGCCTCTATTCTTATAGTTCCCTGAAGAGGAACTAAAAAGCCTCTTGATGAACGTGAAAGTGGAGAGTGAAAAAGTTGGCCTAAAGCTCAACATTCAGAAAACGAAGATCATGGCATCTGGTCCCATCACTCCATGGGAAATAGATGGGGAAACAGTGGAAACAGTGTCAGACTTATTTGGGGGGGCTCCAAAATCACTGCAGATGGTGATTGCAGCCATGAAATTAAAAGACACTTACTCCTTGGAAGAAAATTTATGACCAACCTAGATAGCATATTCAAAAGCAGAGACATTACTTTGCCAACTAAGGTCCGTCTAGTCAAGGCTATGGTTTTTCCTGTGGTCATGTATGGATGTGAGAGTTGGACTGTGAAGAAGGCTGAGTACCGAAGAATTGATGCTTTTGAACTGTGGTGTTGGAGAAGACTCTTGAGAGTCCCTTGGACTGCAAGGAGATCCAACCAGTCCATTCTGAAGGAGATCAGCCCTGGGATTTCTTTGGAAGGAATGATGCTAAAGCTGAAACTCCAGTACTTTGGCCACCTCATGCGAAGAGTTGACTGATTGGAAAAGACTCTGATGCTGGGAGGGATTGGGGGCAGGAGGAGAAGGGGACGACCCAGGATGAGATGGCTGGATGGCATCACTGACTCGATGGACGTGAGTCTGAGTGAACTCCGGGAGTTGGTGATGGACAGGGAGGCCTGGCATGCTACGATTCATGGGGTCGCAAAGAGTCGGACACGACTGAGCGACTGAACTGAACTGACTGAGGGCTGCTATAGGAGAAGGCAATGGCACCCCACTCCAGTACTCTTACCTGGACAATCCCATGGATGGGGGAGCCTGGTGGGCTGCCGTCTATGGGGTCGCACAGAGTCAGATACGACTGAAGCAACTTAGCAGCAGGGCTGGTATAACAAAGGACCATAAACTGGGTGACTTAAAACAAGGGATTTCAGAACCCCCACTGTTCTGAAGTCCAAAGTTGACATCAAGGTGTCAGCTGGGTGGTGCTCCCTCTAAAGGTTCTAAGGGGGGATCCTTCCTGGCCTCTTCCAGCTTCTGGTGGCTCTGGGCTTGTGGCCACACCACTCCAATCTCTGCCTCTGTTTTCACATGGCATGTTTTCTCTTCTGTCTTCACCCCTTCTCTTGTCTTCTAAGGACACTTGTCACTGGATTTAGGACTCACCCTAATCCAGGATGACCTCATCCATTGAAAGAGTCTTAATTACATCTGCAAGGGCACTGTTTCCAAATAAGGTGACAGTCCCAGGTTCCAGGTGTTCATATTTTGTGGGAGTCACCATTGGCCCTTACCAGCCAGGACCCCCAGCTTCCTGGAGCCCTTAGCTTGCTTTCTCTCTTCACTCATTCAAATTTTTAAAAATATTTTTATTTATTTCTTTATTTGGCTGCTTTGGGTCTTAGTTGAGGCATACGAACTCTCTTTAGCTGTGGCATGTGGGATCTAGTTCCCTGAGCAGGGTGTGAACCCGGGCCCCCTGCACTGGAAACATGGGGTCTTAGCCACTGGACCACCAGGGAAGTCCCTTGTTCAATTATTTGAAGCCAGTGGAGACTCAAGATCCTGGAACCCCATCCCCTGGTCCCTGGTCTCTGGCTGCTCACAGTGGGTGGTTCTCCCCTTTCCATCCCCCCACACGGCAGGGGGTGGGTGGGAGGGAATCATATAGGTCCAAATGTCCCCCATGGATTTCTGTTTCCAGTGCAGGCCAAGCTCTCAGGAAGCCTGCTCCTCTGTGAGCCCCCATTGCCCCCTTTCAGCTCTCAGAGAACATCCCCACAACCCCCCTGCAAGCACTGTGGGGGTGTTGATCATCCCTCGGTGGCGTCAGGCTGGGCAGAGCGGTTGTCATTTCTCTTCCACCCGTCAGAACTCTGAATTCCCTTCAACAGCTCGCAGGCTGGCCTCTGACCTGCCTGCGATTTCTTTCTAGGGCTGACAGGTTGGGTTAAGAGAGAGCACTCCCTTGAGCCAAGACATACTTTTTGCTTCAGCCCTCCCTTTTCCAAGAAGGCCCACAGTTCCCGCTTTGCTTCGCACTTTCTCTGGACAGAGGCTGTCTATCACCTCACTTTCCCACCATCCCTTCCCTCCACTGCAAAGTGGCCAAGCTGGCCCAGGCACCGGTCCTGTTCAGCTTGTTTGGGTTGACTCTATTTAAAAAAAAAAAATTTGGGACTTCTTTGGCAGTCCAGTGGTTAAGACTTCACCTTCCAATGCAGGGGGTGCGGGTTCGATCCCTGGTTGGGGAGTTAAGGTCCCACATGCCTTGGGGCCAAAAAACCAAAACATAAAACAGAAACAACGTTGTAACCAATTCAATAAAGACTTTAAAAATGGTTCACATCAAAAACCTTTTTTAAAAAATAATTTGCTTTTAAGGTAAAATTTACACAAGATAAACCATTTTCAAGTGAACAATTAAGTGTATTTTTTTATAGTGTTGTGCAACTAATTCCAGAACATTCCCATCACCCCAAAAGAAACCCCAGACCCATTAGCAGCCACTCCTCCTTACCCACTCCCTTCACCCCTGCCCCCAGCAACCGCTCTTCTGCCTTCTGTCTCTCTGGATTTGCTCCCTCTGGACTTTTTGTATAAATGGAGTCACGTAACCTGTGGCCTTTTGTGTCTGGCTTCTCTCACTCAGCATCATGTTTTGGAGGGTCATCCATGTCGTAGGGTTCACTCTTTTATTGTGAAGCACATGCTTCCTAAAATACAACACTGTGTCTTTTAAAAACACGCTCCACCTTGATCATCACCATAGCTCAAGATAGAGAATATTCCAGTCCCTTGGGAGCTTTCCAAGGCCAATTTCTAATCATTGTCTTACCTCAAAAGATCACTGTCCCAGGCTTCCCTGGTGGTCCAGTGGTTAAGAATCTGCCTCGCAATGCAAAGGACAATGCTTAAGAATCTGCCTCGCAATGCAAAGGACACTGGTTTGATCTCTGGGCTGGGAAGATCCCACATGCCGAGGAGCCACCAAGCCTGTGCGCCACAACTACTGAGCCCACTTGCTGTGGGTACTGAAGCCTGCATGCCTAGAGCTCGCGCTCCACCACAGGAGAAGCCACCGCAATGAGAAGCCCGCACATGGCAACAAAGAGTAGCTGCTCCTCCCGCCACAACTAGAGAAAGCTCACGAGCAGCAGCAAAGACCCACCACAGCCAAAAAATAAAATAAATAAATCTTTACAAAATATATCACTTTCCCAGTGATCCTCACCTGAAACCGACTGTGCCCCCCCCCAACAAGGGAGGGCACAACTAGGCAAATGCTATTGGCATCTGGTAGGGGAGGGGACGGCGATAATTTTCAACACCCTCCAATGCACAGGATAGGCCCCATGCAGCAAAGAATCAGCCCGCCTCAAATGTCAGTGGTCCATGGTTAGGAAGCTCCGGGCTCCCCAGCTCCACAGATTACTTCTCTCTGTCCTTGAGTGATAGGAACGTCGTCATGCATTGCACCCTATTTGCGTCCTGTAGGCAACACGCACAGGGCTGTGTATGTGTTCATACATTGTTCTTTTTCATCACTGTATTGTATTCCATTGAATTTACTCCAAATATATATTCCAAACAAATATACTCCAATTAATTTCCCATTTGCCAGTCGACGGTCACATGGCCAGTGGCCAGTATCTGGTGATGGTGAATGAAGCTGCTGTGAATATCCATGTATGTATGTATGTACGTCTTTTGGTGGCAGAAGCTCCCATTCCCATTGGGAATAAACCCAGGAAAGGAATTGCTGGGTCACAGCAATTGATAGCAGTTAGTAGATCGGTCTGAGAGAATTAAAGCTCAGGGAATTTTACACAAAACACCTGACTTCTGGCTTCTCTTGAAGAATCTGTACCAGCAATTCCAAGAGCCTGGCTTCCCACGTGGTAGCTCTCAGCTGAAGCTGAGGAGTAGCAAGCGGCTGCTGGCTTAAAAGGGGGTGCATCTCCAGCTCCCCACAGCTCCCTCCTCACTGCCTCATACCTGCCCCGTTTCTGTTTTTTGTTCCTGTGTCAGCATCTGGCATTGAGGGCCCTGTCCCTGGCACGTGCAAGGTCAGGCATCACTTTTTTCCCCTTTCTATGGCTCTACTGCAGAGAAGGCAATGGCACCCCACTCCAGCACTCTTGCCTGGAAAATCCCATGGACGGAGGAGCCTGGTAGGCTGCAGTCCATGGGGTCGCAAAGAGTTGGACATGACTGAGCAACTTCACTTTCACTTTTCACTTTCATGCATTGGAGAAGGAAATGGCAACCCACTCCAGTGATCTTGCCTGGAGAACCCCAGGGATGGTGGAGCCTGGTGGATTGCCGTCTATGGGGTCACACAGAGTTGGACACGACTGAAGCGACTTAGCAGCAGCAGCAGCATGGCTTTTCTGCAGCCTAGTCTTTCCTGGCATTTTTCTTGGCAACGTCCTCAGAATCTCCTCTCTGCCCAGACCATCAGGGTCTTCTATGTTCAGCTGATGGATTCTTGCTGTCTGCCTACAAGTCACTTCCCCAGGGCAACCTTCTCTGAGCCCCCTGGCTGGGGAGGGCCTCTGGCCTGAACTCTCCCACAGACCCCGTCTTCCACCCCACACATCCGTGGACACCTTCCTGGTTTCCAATCAACTGGGACTGCCTCTGTCTCATTCATCTGCTTACCACCCAGCTCAATGAACCGTGAATCCCAGCCATGGGGGTACAGGGTATGAAGGAGAGTCCTCGTGCCAGATTGCAGAAGCAAACTGGGCTCCTGTGTGGAGCCTGGCCTGCACACCTCCTCCTCAGAAGCTTTTCCTCCATCTCTGACCCATGGGGTCAAGATCTGAGAAACTATCCGCCTCCCTCCTCCCCCACAGTCTGTACCAGCCACGACTGGCAAAGTGCCAGGCACCTTCTCTGGGGTCCCTCATTTCTCACAGACCAGGCCCACCCCTCAACCATCCCAGCGGTCCCCACGCACTGTCCAAATGTCCCCCAGTCACGTCCACCTCACCTCCAGGACCATCCCTGACTCCTCACCTGCTGACCTATCTTCCCTCCCTCAACTTTGCTCTATGCCCTCAGTTTCCCCCTCCCCAACTCTTCTCTCCTCCAGACACCTCAGCTCCCGCTCCTCACCCCTCCCTTCTCCCAAGCACTCAGTCAACCATCTCCGGCTCCTCACCTGACTCTTCCAACATCGCCGTGGCATTTTTTCCCTCCCCTCTTTCAGCATCCTCCACGTGGGGCTCGCTCAGCTCTCTCCCTTCACCCCCATCTCGTCCCCCCAACTCCTCTGCGCTCTTTACCCCTGCCCTCTCGACCAACCAGAGCACCTGCTGGGGAGGAGGCGGGGCCTCCTCCTCACCTGGCGGCCGCAGAGCAGCGGGGCAGCGGCCCCTAGCGGTCGGGGTGGGAAGTGCAACCCAACTGGCCTCCCCTCCCAGTTGGTGCCTTACTGGGAATGGACCACCATTGCTGCCTGCCAGCTGTTGCTCAGACTAGACCTGGGTGGCTTCCTGGACTCTTACTTCTTGGGAGTGAGGAAGGTGAAGCGTCCGCAGTGTGATCCAGAGGTGACATTTGAGAAGTTCCGCTGGGGGAGAGGGATACAAAGACTAAGGTGTCCTGTTGGCTGTGTCCCTAGGCTGTGCCTCAAATCTGACCCTTCTCCCCAGCACCCTGTTCAGGCCTCCATCACCTCTCACCTGGACTGACTGTGGAATCCATCTCCCCAGTCTCCTGGCTCCCTCTCAAATCTTACCACAGCCAGAGGGTTCCTGTGAACATATAAGTCAGGGGAAAACCCTCCTCTGCCTAGAACCTTCCATTGCTCCCAGATGACTCCGATTAAAAACCAAATCTCCCCGAAGCACATCAGGCCAGCACGATCTAGGATCTAGCCCATTACCTCCCTACCCTCACCTTCCTCTCTTTTTGCCCTCACCCTCTCCCTCCAGCCACACAGGCTGTCTCATTGATCCTTTAACAACCAGCATGTTTCCACCTCAGGAACCCCCTCTGCCTGGAACCCTCTCTGCCTGGAACCCCCTTCCCCCACCCCCATCTCCTCAGGACTCCTTTTAAGTCTTTATCCAAATACCACCTTCTTAGTGAGCTCTTCCCTGACCTCCTCTATCTAAAACTGCAGCCATCACCATGTTCTGTGTCTTCCTTAATTTTCTTCCATAGCACTGATCATCCTCTAACATCCTGTACCTTTTAACTGTCTGATTTCTTGTCTGTCTTTCTGATTGGAATGTCAGCCCCAAGAACAGAGAAGCTTGTCTGCCTTATTAACTGCTGTGTTCCCAGAAGCTAGCACAATGCTGGGTGCACAGTAGGTGCTCAACACATGCTTGTTGACTGAATGCATTGCCTTGCCCCCACCAATGACAGCAGTTGGAATTAATCCCCACCCACACAATATCCTACCTGCTCAATTCTGAGACCTCTTTACCTGCCCTTTTCACTTGAGCCAAGGCACACAGGACAGGATGGGGCTCCGGCAGTGCCCAAGGTGGGGGTACAGGAAGCCTCCAGGAGAGCCAGGGCACACAGAACTCCACCCCACCCACTCCTCAAGGCTTGGACAGTTCACCATCCACTCCCCTAGCACCCTGCTCACTTTCCAGGGCTATTTCCATCATGCTTTCTGTGCCTGCCTTACCCACTGAAGAGGGATGCCCCTGAGAGGAACTCCAGTCTTACTGGCAAGACACTAGGGCATTCTCAACATCTAGCCCCCAGCCACTAAAGGCTGTAAGGGGTCCTCTGTGTTTGAGGAATAAATGGAAGGGATGAATACACTGACTGAATGAGAAGCCCCTCAGGGTCATACATGCTGGCCGAGTGGGCTCTAGGTGTATCTGGGCTGGGGGTGCCTGGTGGGCAGTGGAAGGCTGAGCATTTTTCTTGAGACCAGGAATGTGTTTCATTACCAACCCCAACCCCTGCCCCACCCTCGCATGGGTTCCCGCACCTCCGGCACAGGGACCTAAGGAACACGAAGAAACAGGACACCCACGACTGAGGGCGCCAGCCCTGAGGTAGAGGACTCAGAAGATCGGGGACAGAGGAAGGTGGAGGAACGCAGCACCCAGGTCGGTCAGCACTGGAGCTCTACACACGTGGACACAGGAGGAGGGCAGAGGGCACAGGTGAGTAGAGCTATCCACGTCTGAGGTCAGGGTGCGCCAAGTGCCAGATGCGCAGAGTGTAGGGTCTCCAAGACGCCGGGGGATCTGTACGTGGGGTGTCGCAGGCGCGGGCCACCTGGGTGTGAGGGTTTTCTGGCGCAGGGTAAAGAGAAAAGTGAACGTCCAGTTGCCGGATGGACAGGACGTTGGGTATCCAAGACGCGGGTCACGCTGAGCGTGAGAATCCCGAGGCACAGGTAGGATGCGCAGAGAGAAACGCCTTGGGAGTAGGGCGTCCGGGGCGCGGGTACGGACACGCGCGGTGCTGGGCGCCGGGAGCTGGGGCGAGACTGCGCGCGCGCGCGGACGCGTTAGTTTTAGGAGCCCGGCTGCTGGCGCGGCCTCCACTGCGGCTGCGCAGCCGGGGGTCTTCGGGGAGAAGCGCTGGGGCTCTTTTGTGCCCCCAGCCTCTACTCATCCTTCGCCTCTTGAGCCCCTCGCCCGCGATGCCTAAAAACCGCGATAGAATGGAGGCTACTGAAACCGATCCCGGCCACAACACGGGGCACTCTGCTGACCACAGGCTTTGGGGAAAAAGAGGAGGGTTTGGGGTAAGGAAGTCCTAGCCAGGATTTTTCCAAACTGAGCCGGGGGTTCCTTAAAGCATGGCACTCCTTTCCCTCGTATAAATTAAAGACACGGCTTCTCGCAGCCCCTGAAGAACGCAAGTTAGTACCGTCCCCCAGGCACATTCATTGGTTCCGAAGGTCTCTCCATAGAGCAGGTGGGTGGGCTACTCAGGGCTGGACAGCGGGATAGTGGGAGGACCAGGAGCCAGGGGGCTCTGGAGATGCTCAGCCTTCCTTGAGCTGCACGTTCTTGCCCCTTTCAATCCTGCCAGGTTTATAGAAAGCTGGCTGTGTGGATGTGGGGGGAGGGTTCCTGGTTGCCCCCTGCGGTACCGCCAAAGCCTTTCATGGATCCTACCAGGTGCTGCGGAGATATTTCAAAGCGGGAAACTGATGCGTGGAGAAACCAAACCTCCCCCATTCTCCCATCCTGGTACTGCATCAACCATAGATGGATAGGACCCCCTCTGCAGCCACCAACCTCCACTTCATACATATTTGGCCCCTTAGATCCAGCCGATGGGCCTGGCCATCCATATTTAAGGCCCAAGGTCTACAGCCACGGAACCCTGGGTGTGAAGGAGGAATGAAGTTAGCTGCCTACTGTCTCCACCCCTGAAGTCTGCGGGCTGGATTTGGCCCCAGTTCCAGGCTATAAGAATCCCTGCCCAGTCCTGAAATGATGGTTGCCCACAGAAGCAGGTGGAGGGTGGTGGGTGCCATAGAGGTAGCCCCTGGTTACCAGGTCAGCCTGGAGGTCTGGCGTCTCTGAGCATGCTCCGTCACTCAGTCCTGTTCGAGTCTTTGCAACCCCATGGACTGTAGACTGTGTCGTGGAATTTTCCAGGCAAGAATACTGGAGTGGGTTGTCATTCCCTTCTCCAGGGTATCTTCCCGAGCCAGGGATCCAACTCACATCTCTAGCATCTCCTGCACTGGCAGGTGGATTCTTTACCACTGTACCACCTGGGGAGTCTCTGCTTTTCCCTAAATTCAGGCTTCTGGGAAGGGATTTTTAGAGGATGGGTTCATTTACTTGCAGATGTTCCTCTTAGGGTTTCTTAGATTTTTATAGTTCCCCTCTAAGCCTGCCCCAAGTTTTATCTATTTATTACCCCAACCCTTTCCATTGCTACTTCCATGCTATTTCCCAATTCCTCACCCATTCTACAGAGCCAAGTTGGAATGGCAATGCATTCTCTTCCCTGGAGATAGAGACCAGGTTTTGCCATCTTCCTCATCCTCAGCACATCCACTTCCTCTATAATCCAGGTCGGACTTGTCTGCCCCACTCTCCCCACTATTGCCTGCTCTATGTCTACCTGAGATTCAGCCTGGACTTTGTATGCTCTGGCCCGTGTGCTAATTAGACCGCCACTGGATGATTCCCTTCCCTGAGGATCCAAACCAGGGATTTGCTCCTTCCCATCCATCAGTCTTCCCCTTGCACCCATCCTTCATAAAACGCCAGGCTTCCAGGTCCGCTCTCCCGAGATCCTCACCGGATCTTACCTCTCAGGACCTTCTAGTACCCGCCCCCTCTAGTTTTACCTCAGCCCCCACCCTGCACTGAGCTGTCTATTCTGCCAAAGTGCCTATTTTTGGCCTGGGGCCCGGTTTTATAGTCCCCACTGTGGGTCTTGGCAGTCACAGCTCTGGCTCTGGGAATCCACGCCAAGTCGGACTGCCTTCCCCAACCAGGGAGATGGGGTGCGGGGCTCCCTTCTGCAGCTTCAGCATGAAGCCAGCCCCAGGCCTCACTCGGCTAGATGCCTAGGAACCCGCTGGTTCCTTGTCCTACTTCAAGCCCACCAGCTGCAGTATAGTTGCTCGGCTGCGGAAATCCATACCGAGTTTTTGCTCTTGCCAAAAACCTAAAATGCAATTTTTTCTCTCGCCCACCCCCCCAACCCAAAGCAAGACCTTTGAGGCGTTTATAGATACTAACCTCCCCCAAACACCCACCCTCTCCGTTCCTGCAACCCGCTCAGTTCCCAGTCCTTGACCGGTTGCCACAGATCTTTAGCTAGGGTCTTGTCCCATCCCGCATATTCCAGTCCTGGCTTTGCGGTCTTCCCTTGCCTTATATTGTAGGTCTGGTCTCCCAGGGTAGCGGCCTCCTCATTGCATTCCCTTCGCATCGCCCCTGGATCCTGAAACCGCTTTTACCTGCCTGCTTCGGTGCAGCCGGCGCTCCAGATCCTTTCGTGCCTGAGTCCAGCCCTCCTTTTGCCCCTCCTTCTTGCACGTCGCTGCCAGGAAGACGAGGGCAGCCCACGCCGCCTCAGCCACTAAATAGCCCCCTCCCGGAGCCCCCTTCGAGCCCAGGTCTGGGAGCTCTAGGCCAGGTCTTGCTTGTTCCCACTGCATTAGGCATGACGCATTGCTCCGTCTCCCGAGGAAGAATCCGGCCCGAAATTTGCGTGCCCCGGGTGCATTTGGCCCTGTCGCAGCTGCCTTCGTTCCTCCCATCTCTGTCTAATCCAACCCGGGTTTTGCAGACCCCTTCCAGATCTCTCCCATTTCTCCCCTCACCGGGCAAAGCGCCTTTTACTCCACTACCTGCAAAATCCGCTCCGGGTCTTCCTCGAGCCTGTCTCCCCTCCCCCACTTCCCGTTCCAACGCTGGGATCCAGCGCATCTCCTTCCCTCTCCCGGTTTTTCCATAGGGACTAGAGGAGGGGCGAAGCGGAGGAAAGTCCATCTCGGGTTTTCGGGCCGGCCTCCGGTGCGCTTGGGCAGGTTGCGGCGGCCGGTCCCGGGCGGCGGCTCCGGGCCGGGTTTTGTGCGTGCCCGCCGTCCCCCTCCTGGAGCGGGTGCGCCGGGGAGAGGGGCGAGCAGGCGGCTTGTCATTGCTGGTGCCCGGCGCCCGCTCGGTCCGCGCGTCCTGCGGTGCCCACAGGCCCGGCCCGGCGCACCCCCATCTGGCCACCCCGGGGGCGCGACGCCGCCGCGCCCGCCTACAACCGCGCCCCCCCGCAACAAGCTCCGCGCCGCCCGCCCCCTACCCGAGCCCCCCGTGGCCACTGCGGGGAGCCCGAGCCGTCGGCGCGGGAGTTGTCGGCGCTGCGGCGCCCCCGCCCCGCCGTCTGCCGAGGAGGCCCTGGCGAATGGGGCCGCGTGGGCCCCGGAGCGGCGCCGCCGGGCGGCGGGGGGCTGCAGGGGCTCCCTAGCTGCTCCGTTAACCCCTCGGCTGCCGCCGTCGGAGGG
Source organism: Oryx dammah (assembly GCF_014754425.2). Taxonomy (NCBI): domain Eukaryota; kingdom Metazoa; phylum Chordata; class Mammalia; order Artiodactyla; family Bovidae; genus Oryx; species Oryx dammah. Next base: position 97,630,373 of record NW_024070189.1, on the reverse strand, counting down.
GGCTGGGAAGTCGCCTGGGCGCACACGTGCCGCCTCCGTCGGGGCCGCGGAGCTGCGGGGAAGATGCGGGCAGCTGTTGGCGCCGCCTCGGGGGGCTCCGCCTCGCCCCAGCCCCCGGAGCTCTGACACCGCCCCCGCCCCGCCGCCTCCCTCCCCGGGAGGGGCGCGGACGCTCGCCCCCAGCCCCGAGTCTCTGCCGCCGCGAGGGGGCCGCCTTTGGAGCTGTGTAATCCGCTTCTTCTTCTTCTTTTTTTTTTTTTTTTAATTTTTGGTTGGTGACAGCGGTTCTGGGCCCCGCTACCCCTAGCCCGATTTCCCCCCTGTCCCGGTTCCGGGAGATGTGCCGGGCAGGGGTCCTGGGTTCGCGGAGCCGCAGGAGAGACGCGCAAGGCCGATCCCGGAGCGGCGCTGGACAGGTGAGTGTCTGAGGACCCCGGGCGAGGGAGTCGCCGTACCTGGGCCAGGTGTGGGGGCCGAGGTAGGGAGGATGGGAGCCCGGGCCTGTCCGGGCCAGGAAGGGGGAGGGGATGCTGGAACCGCGGGTCACAGCACCTGAGCGCGAGGGGGATGGAGAGCGGCCTGCACCTCACCCCACCGGTGAGGGGGCCGGGAGGGGCAGCCCGCGTGGACTGTCGGGGGTGTGCGGATGCGCGGCCGCGGGGTGCCCGTGGGGGGAGGGGGCCGCGAGTGTGCCCGCGCGTGGCTGCGTGTGCCCGCGCGCGCGCCAGCCTTTGTGGGGAAGCGGCGCGGCAGTGCCTGCGTGTCCCCGGTGCGTGTGCGCGCGGGTGCTTGGCGCCCTGTTTGTGTAGGTGTCTGGGTGTGAGCGGAGAGGGTGCGTGTGCGCGCCGCGCGCCGGCCCCAGCCCCCGGAGGAGCCGTGTCGGGGGCTGGCACCCCACGATGCCGGGCTGGGGGTTGTTTTTCTCTGGGAGGCAGAGGCGCGGGGGATGGGGACGGGTCTGACTGGGTGTCTGGCCGGCTGTAGCCGTCGACAGCATCTTCTCTCCGCGGTACCGGGTTAAGCCTGGGAAGCTGATGGGTTCCATCCACCCGGATTCGGGCTTTGAGGGCCAGCCCTCCCACTCTCCCAGGTGTTCGCCGAGGAGAGCTTGGGGTTTCAATTGTCATCTTTCCATCTGTCTGGGACGGGAGTCCGTGCCAGAAGAGCCTGGGCAGCGCTGTGTGTGTGCTCCTGCCGTTGACAAAAAGTGGCCCCACAGGCACACCGCCCCCCCCCCCCCCCCCCCCCCCCCCGCCTGCACACAGCGCTCACACAGATCCCTGGCCCTAGCCTTCCAGTCTCGGTCAGCACCCAGCCCCATCCCGGCCCGGCCCCTCACTGGACCTTCCTCGCGGTCCGCTCCTCCCTCCCCCACCTCCCCACCCCCCGCCCCCGGCGCGCACACACAGTCATGGCAGCTGAGTGGGTGTCCCTCCATCGCAGCCTTGAGACAGGGCCCCCTTTCCTCCTGGTTCCTGCAGGACCCGGGGCCTGGGTTCCTCTGCCCACATCCAAACATGTGGTGAGCTGGGGGAGCAGGGGGAGGGGTTCAAGATGGCTGCCAAGATGGCTGGTTGCCTTTCCGCCTCTCTCTTTCTCTGCCTCTCTCTCCCTCTCTCGGCTTGCCCTGTTCTCTTCGCTGCTACAGGAGTCACCGATGCGAGGGGTTTGGACAGTCTGGGGGACAGATATGGCGGAGACTTGACAGTGGATGTCTGCTCAGGGCTGGTGGATCTCATTTCTGCTTGGGGAGAGGCGGGTGATCCCTGCTCCCCTCTCCAAGCACCCAAGGGCCGGGCGGGAACCTGTAACCTGACCCCAGACCCCAACTCCCCCGCCCCAAGGTCTAACAGCCTGGGAGCTGCCCGCCCCTCCACCTGGTCTCCTAGGCCTGGCACCCTGAATGGGTCATCAGGGTGTCCCACGCAGGGTCCCCGTCTCTCATTCTCTCCATCTGCCTGATGGCCAGGGGCTGAGCACTCCCCGCGGGTGGGTCAGGCCCTAGCTGTGGGGGCAGGTGACGTCTCCTTCCTCCCTATTCCCCCACCCCCAAATTTTAATGCCGATTTTATTACTTAAAAGTAGGATGAAAACAGGGAGAATAAGAGAAGGAATACAACCTTCATTATCATATCGAGAAAATTATCCGTGATTTTCCTAACTAGTAATTTGCCTGCCATGCTGTTCAGAACTGACTTGCCCATTAATTACAGAGATGAAAAATCATCTGGAAAGCGGAAAAGGGAACTAATTCGATCCCTGGCTGGCAGCAAGGGCCCCCATGCACCAAGCCACATACGTGTGTGCTCACATGTGGGTGCCCGGCCTTCCCACTGGCACTGCCACCTTCTTCCTCGTCTCCCTCGGGGAACTCCCTCGGGGCCTCAGCTCACCCCATGCTTGTCACTCCTGCTCTCCATGGGATGCCCACCCCAACCCCCTCTCCTGGGGAGCTGGCCAATCCATGCTGATTGCTGCCCTTGGGCGTGGAGAGGATGCCCAGAGTTGAGGGAGGGCAGGGAACTGGGGACCAGCCGCACCTGGGTGCCGTGGGGCCTGCAGGGAGGAGGTGGAAGGCAGGAGACTCGAAGCCTAGTTTCTATTCCCAGCCTGCCCTTCTCCTGGGAGGTGGGCCATAGGGGAGGAGCTGGGGGGGCCCTGGCCCCTCTGGAGTCTGTTTGCATCAAGCGGTCTGGTCCTGGCTCGGGCACCACCGCATGTGGGGGCCTGCCAGGAGAGAGCATGGTGCTTCAGCCCCAGCCTGGGCATCAGGGGTTAGGGGTGCCAAGCCCAGGAGGCTGTGCCGCCTGGCCCCAGAGGGGGTGCTCCTGATGGAGAACAGGAAGAGCAGTCTCCCCCCTCTGTCCCCGTCCCAGCCCCTGTTGGCCACAGGGAGCTGAAGTTGTCAGTCACTGCCCCCTCCTATCTCTCCAGCCAGACCCAGATGTGTGACCAAGGACACACAGAAGGCTCTGATTTCTGTGTGGGCTCCTCTCGAGGATTCAATTTCCAGACGCCAGACAGTTCCCCTCCTCCAGACCCTCCAGGGAGGTGAGGAGGGGGGTGATGCTCCTGAGATGGGGGTTCCCTGGGTCCGGAACTGTACCTGACTGCACCAGCGCCCCTCCCAGCCCCGGGCTCAGCCACCCTGATGAAGGAGGAAGCGGGGTCCCAGGTGGCAGGGGGGCTGCAGAACAGAGGCCTGGGAGCGGGTCCCACCGCCCTGAGAGTCCAGGCTGCTGCGACCTGTGGGTACCTGTGCTGTGATGAGGATGGTAACCTGGATGAGTCTGTGTGTGGCCACGTGTCCAACAGGCTGGTCCTGTGTTCATAAGGGCCTCCTGGGTGCTGGTGTTTGTGAGTTTTGCAGAGGGGATGTGTGTGTGTTTGCACGTGTCAGGAGCTGTCTGCATCTTGTGTGCACCTGCTCTGTGTGCACGTGTGGCTCCTGGGAGCAAGGCTGAGCAGACCTCTTCATGAAACCTGTGGATATTTGCCAAGTGTCTTTTCCACTCGGCACTGTGCTGGGGACGCCAGGGGGACAGTACCCCAGTCCTGTCCTCAGGGAGCTCACGGTCTAGTGACACGAGCAATTTCAATCAAGGGGCTCCTATCATAGGAGTTGGGAAGAAGGCATGTATCTCCCTATCCAGAGTGGCCGGAGCCCCAGCTGGGGTGGGGCAGCCCAAGCATGGGTGTCCCAGGGTCCAGACCTTCATGATCTTCCCTGTCACCCCTTCCACCTCGCCCCCTCTCTCCTCACTGCTCCTAAGCACACAGTTTGACCACAGGCCCTTTGCACCGGTGGCTCCTTCGCCTGGGCCCCTCCCCCTAACTCGTACAAAGCTTTTGCTCCCTCACCCAGTGATGAGGGATGTCCCCTCCTCAGTAACCTTTATTTACCCCATGCAACCTGTTTAAAATTTCAGCCTCCCACCCGCCTCCTGACTTTCCCTAGCAAGGATGACTTTTCACAGATTCTGTAATTTACTGATTTATTGTGCCTGTTTGTTTATTGTATGTCTTCCCCGACCAGGACCTGAGCTCTTGGGGAATTTGTTACCTGGTTTGCTTTTGGATGCCAGGTGCCTAGACTCAGGCCGGGCCCATAGTAGGCGCTTGAGAACTCTTAGCTAAGTGAATGGAGGTGGGGAGCCTCTCAAAGGACGGAGACCCCAAGGGACTCCCCCTCCCCAGCTTTGCACATTGAGGGGTCCCTATAGACCCTGGTCCTCTTAGGGGAGCCAGGGCTACCCACCAGGGGCCAGACCAGGCCAGCTCGGCAGCTGTCCTATGCACACACTTGTGAGGCAGCTCCCTGAGAGGGCCTCATGGGTACCCCAGTGTGTGAAGGTGTCCCTCTGGGCAGGTGTGGGGCAGTGTGCATATAGGGTTTAGAGCCCAGAGGTTTATGTGGGGGCCTCCACCCTTGCTGGGGGTAGGAATGTCACGGTCAAGGCCTGAGCAGCTTTGATCCAGGGGACACTGACTCAGACTCTCATAGGATGATGGGACCCCCCCCCCCCCCAACCCTTGTTTCAGATCCGAGGAAATCAGCCAAGCAAAAGGCCCCCGCCCCACCTCAGCTCAGCTTAGTGCTCAGTCATGTCTGACTCTTCACAACCATGGACTGTAGCCCGCCAGGCTCCTCTGTCCATGGGACTTTCCAGGCAGGGATACTGGAGGGGGTTGTCAGGCCCTCCTCCAGGGGATCTTCCTGACCCAGGAATCGAACCGTGTCTCTTGCATCTCCCACACAGGCAGCTGGGTTCTTTACTACTGCACCACCCCTCCCACACCATCCTCCCCCAAATCCAAAATTTGGGGAAGATAAAAATTGCAATAATTAGATGCTCAGGCTAAAAATACCCTTGATCCCCCTTTCCCCCAAACTGAAAATAGCCAGGGCTTTTCCCTCTGAGGCTAAAAATACCAGGCAGACCGGGAAGCCAGGTGGGTGCTCCTGGCTGGTGTCAGGGAGGTGAGGCAGACAGGCGAGGGGCCTAGGGCAGGGTCTCCCAGCCATGGTGTTCCTGACATTGGGGCTGTGTCCTTCATTCTTTGGGAGGAGGCCTGGACTTTTCAGCATCCTTTGCCTCCACCCTCTAGATACCAGGAGCAATCCCCCCACCCCTGAGTTATGACACCTAAAAAGGCCTCCAGATTTTGCCAAACAGCCTGGGGCAGGTGGGGCAAAATCATGGGCCCTCCAAGGTGAGTACCACTGCTCTAGATCAAAGGTCTGGAGACTCCCTCTGTGAAGACCCAGACAGCAAGTGTTGGAGACATTGGTGGGCTTACCAGCTCTGTTGCATAAACTTCCTCCACCTCTTCTTCTTAATCCTTTGAAAGCGGCCAAGCTCATTGGCTGCGGGCAGTGCCCAGTCCAGGGTGCCCTTGAATGCCCCCTCATCAACAGAGGGGCGAGTCTGGTGTTGTTTGTCCCTTTCACCTCCCTGCCCACAGCCCCTGCCATTCCCCTGTGCCCACTCTCTCACTGGTTGTCAAACACACAGCCCCCCACTCCCAAACAGCCCCAGGGCCTTTGTACAAGCCGTGCTTGCTGCCTGGAATGCTCTTCTCCTCCCTGGGCATCTCTGTGGCTCCTTCCTCACCTTCCCAGAGCTTTATGACATGTCTGGCCTTTCTCCATCACTGTATTTAACGTTGTGTGCGTGCACGCACACACACACACGCACACACCAACCACTAGTACCTCACAGGACTGACTTTTTTTAGTGTTCTTTATGTCTGGCTCATTCACAGCTGTCTCTCCACACCTCGATCAGTGCCTCACACATAGTAGGTGCCCTAAAATAGACGTGTAGGGACTTCCCTTGTGGTCCAGTGGTTAAGATTCAGGCTTTCACTGCCTTGTTCCCAGATTCGATTCCTGGTTGGGGAAACTACGGTCTCACAGGCTATGCAAGCGTGGCAAATAAATAAGATAAAAGAGTCATGTAGAATTGCTAAATGTTATTTCTAAGCCCCACAACCACCATTGTGAGACTTTAGTCCCACTTCCCCAGGGAAGAGACAGAAGGCAGAGGAGGGACCATGGTGGCGGCGGGGGGAGTTGCATCGTCACACAGCCTAAAGTGGGCACAGCTGGGATTTAAACCTAGGCCCCTGAGACCTAGGGCCTCTTCCCTGTTGCCCTGCTGAGCACCATCTCCCTCGCCCTCTGGTCTCTGCCCCTTCATTGCCAGCTTCGTGGTAGCAGAGGGCCCCAGAGCCTTCTTCCATGTCTTCTGCCACAGGCCCTGGCTCCCGTGACCATTTTCAGCACTGCTCTGCAGTACCTGGGGGGGTTCCCAAGTGGCTCAGCAGTAAAGAATCCGCCTGCAATGCAGGAGACCAGGGTTTGATCCCCGGGTTGGGAAGATGCCTTGGAGGAGGGCATGGCAACCCACTCCAGGATTCTGGCCTGGAGAATTCCAGGGACAGAGGAGCCTGGTGGGCTACAGTCCATGGGGTCGCAAAGACTTAGGCACAGCTGAGTGACTAGATAGCAGCTACGGGACCTGGAGTGTATGTGAGGCTTGTGACTGGTCAGGGAGCACCTTGGGGTGGAAATGGGTCTCGGACCGCCTTCGTTCCAACCCGCTGTGGAGAGGAGCATCGAAGAGGTGGCCAGATGGCCTGTAAGGGAGAGCTTCCTGGCGGAGAGGGCTTCCCAGCCAAGGCCTGGAAGGGAAGGAGGGATAAAGTGGAGGGGAGTCAGGGAGAGTTAGTGAAAGGAAGGGACCCGCCCTGAGGTCAGAAAGAAGTGGGCAGCTCAGACAGGAAAAGGAAAGACATGCCCTGGGAGACAGGACGCAGGTCCTGGGGGCTGAAGGACTGTTTTGGATTTGTGTTTCTACTTGTGCACAGGGCTGAGGAGGCCTGGGAAAGGGTCAAGGCCCTCGAAACAGGGTTAGAATGTTTAGTATGGGCTCCTTCTGGCCGCTTTGTAGGCGGGAACTGTGGAGGGCAGGCAGGAAGGGAGCCTAGGCCGGGGGGAGGTGGGGGCGAGGCCAGTGTGGGTCAGAGGCCACCATAGCTGTCAACATGAAGGCTTGGGTGGGGGCTTTGAGATCTTAGAGAGGGACCCGTGCAGGGCTTTTGAGACAGAGTTGACGTGATTCAGTGGGTGACCAATTGGAAGGCAGAAGGAAAGGAGAGGGGCGGGGAAACTGCAGGCTTCTGGTTCAGACAGCAGGGTGGACCCAGAGAAACGAAGAGGGTGGGGGCGGGGAGCACCTTCTGCTCTCATCATCACCGCCCCCCCCACACACACACACAGAGTCTCATCTCCCCTCGCCCGCCCGAGTCAGGGCATGTCTTGTCCCCACTCAGTCTCAGGGTGGGCCTTCCCTGGTGGTCCAGTGGCTAGGACTCCACACTCCCAATGCTAGAGGCCTGGGTTCGATCCCTGGTCAGGGAACTAGACCTCATGTGCCACAACTCAGCGTTCATATCCTCAACTAAAGATCCCACGTGCCGCAACTAAGACCTGGCCTAGCCAAATAAATAAATATTTCAAAAAAGAAGCTCCACTGCTCCCAGCTCATTCCCACAGGCCCTGCTCGCTCTGCCCTCTACCCCTGCCCTCACTCCTCCCCACTCTCCCCTTTCTCTCTGGACCAGAGCCACGCTCTAGCACATTCCTACCTCAGGGCTTTTGCGTGAGCTCTTCCCATGGCCTGGATACTCTTTCTCCAGTGCCTCGGTGGCTCACCTCCTGTGACCTTTGCTAAATTGTTACCTACTTTAGCCAGGTGTTCCCTCACCCCATCTGTGTTTGCACTGACGCATATTCCCCAACCCACCCCCATTCTTTCTCTGCTACGAGTCTCTTTTCCTCCAAAGCACTTGTGACTAGGTGGGAACTAGGTAACTACCCCCTGAATGGACAACCTCTTCCAAGGGTCTGTTTCATCTTTGTTCATTAAACGAATTAATGAGAACGCTCTCCTCACCAGAACTGGGCATGCAACAGAGAACCAGGCCAACCCATGATGGAATGTTCCCTGATGGGATAGATAGACTGTCAACTGCAGAGCCCAAGTCCAATTAGGGGAGCAAAATGTGGAGGCCCAGTCTACCGCTAGTGTGGGTTCCAATGCTGTCCTGAGGGCAGAGCCTTTTGGAGGAAGAGAGCACAGAGGACAGGAGTCCTCTGGGTATGAGGGTGAGAGATGTGGGGGGTAAGGAAAGAATAGGCCAGAGCAGAGAAGGTGATGAAAATACCAGGAAATCCAGGCCTGAAATGCCAAGTCGCAGCCTCTGAGGCAATAGGGAGCCAGGGAGGGCTGTAGGCAGGCAGTGATGTGGAGTTTTCATTTTGCCAAGAGCACTCTGGGTGCAGGATGGAGATCAGAAGGGGCGGAAGTGGCAGATAGATGTGGAGGAGACCGGGGAGGAGGCATCCGTGGAGAAGGGAAGCTTTGATTGGTCCCACCCCCACCACTCGGCTGCCAGAGTAACCTTTTAAAATTTATAGGCAGACAAACCCCACCCTGTGGCGCCGACATCTAGTGGGAGAGAGATAATAAGCAAATAAGTAAAACGCATGGAGAAGGCAATGGCACCCCACTCCAGTACTCCTACCTGGAAACTCTCATGGACGGAGGAGCCTGGTGGGCTGCAGTCCATGGGGTCGCTGAGAGTTGGACACGACTGAGCGACTTCACTTTCACTTTTCACTTTCATGTATTGGAGAAGGAAATGACAGCCCACTCCAGTGTTCTTGGAGAATCCCAGGGACGGCAGAGCCTGGTGGGCTGCATAGTCCAGTCTATGGGGTCGCATAGAGTCGGACACGACTGAAGTGACTTAGCAGCAGCAGCAGCATGGCAGGCATGATAGGGATGAGTGCCTGGGAGAGCAGGATGCAGGAGTGTTGCGGCCAGCAGGACCTCCCAGAGCTGGCAGTGTCTGTGTAAAGGCCTGAAGAAGGCAAGGGAGGAGCTTTGCAGGTCTCTGGGGAGGAGAGGCTGTGCAAAGGCCCTGGGAGAGTACTGTGCCTGGTGTTAGTGAGTGAGGAGGAAAAGGTGGAAGGAGGTGAGAGTAGGGACGGGATGGGGCCGAGTGCACAGGGCCTTGTGGGCCGAAGAAGGACTTTGACCTTTGCTCCGAGTGTGGTTGGGAGCCACAGAGGGTTCTGAGCTGGAGAGGGACAGTGTGGCGACTCAGGTGCTCACTGGCGCCCTCTGGCAGCTGTAGGGGGAATAGGCTGGGCTGCGAGGGTAGGCAGAGAGCAGGAGAGAAGGGAGGAGGAGGCAGGGCTGGACCAGGGAGGGGACCAAGGCCCCAGCAGAGAGTGAGCAGATGCTGAAGGAGGAGACGCAGGAGCTGCTGCGGGGATGGGAGGAGGAGAGGTTCTTGAACACCTCGGAGGACTCAGGCTGCTCTCTGCTGAGATGTTGGAAGATGAGGGGGTGGAGCTAAGGGTTTAGAGGGGACCCTGGCCTGACCCAACACCCAGAGCCCACAGCCCCCTTCCTGAATGAGACACTCTGGCACTTGCTCCACCTCTGTGACGGCAGTCTGTCAGTCCCAAAGTTGGGATGGGGAGATGCGCTCAGAGAGGCCTCTGAGAGCCAAGTCCCTGGCCTTAGCCCAGGGCCTGCCGCTTACCCAGTTGGCCACGCCTGAGGGTTCCCTGGAGGAGGTGGGCTGGTGGAGCTGGGCTTTCCAGCTGCTGGGTTTGGGGAGGACTCAAGGCTGCTGAGGAGGGAGCAAGAGTACCTTGTTCTTGCTCAAGATTTGTTCTCAGGGGCCCAGAATCCTGCTGGTGGTATCCCCACCACCCACCCCGAGGCATTCAGACTCCCACCCACTCGAGCACAGAGGGTTGCCATGGCAACCACACTCTAGGGCAAGCTCAGGGCGCCCCCTCTCCACCAGCAGCTGGTTCTCCTCCTGTTGCCCTCCCCTGCCCCATCCCAGGGCACCTGAAGACAGAGCCTGGGCCACATCACCTGCCCCCAGGACGCCCCTGCTTTTGCCCCTTGACTTGAGACTGACGTGGGGCTCAGGCAAAAACAGAGGCAGGTATGGGGTCAGTGGGCAGCCTGCATGACCTGGGGGTCTAACACACCTGGGGCCCAGTCTCCCTTCTCAACGTGAGGGTGGCGAGCCCTGTTTCCAGTGAGTTAAATTGGGAAACTCAAGTTTCCCAAACACTCAAGTTCCCTGAGACTCGAAGTCGGGCCAGACACAGGTGTGGGCTCACCTGACCCCTGTGGGCATGCCCACTTCGGAGGCTGCTCAGGCCTACAGAAGCAGTGGGGGCCCAGACGAGGGGCCTCTTGAGGGCCCCCAGGTCTCCCCAGCTCACCGTGATCAGCCTGGGGTTCCAAGCCCCCTTGCCACTCGGGTGCCCTTGGGATCTCACTTTCCTCTCCTCTAAAATATGGGTATGTACCCCCCCCATCCTTACTAAGTCGTTATGAGGATTATATGAGATACAGGCTTGCAATGCTCGGAATGGGGCACGGTGCTGTCAGCCGTTGCCCCTGGCCATTGTGGGTGGTTCTGGCAAATGGGAGGTCCCAGCTGACCCCCCACACCCCTGTAGGAGAAAGGTTTTCCTGAAGTCGTGAGGCTCAAGGCCCATCTCCCATCTCTGCCTACATACCACCACCCCTCCTGCCCTGTCTGCCCTGACCCCATGTGTGAGTTCACTGGGGCTGCTGTTAAAACCAGGCTGGGCAGCTTTAACAGAGATGTATTGTTTCCCAGTTATAGACACCAGAAGCCCAAGATGGAAGCATTGGGTTGATTGCTTCCAGGGGCACAGAGAAAGAACCTCTGCCCCAGCTTCTGGAGGTTGGCCAGCAACCCCTAGCTAGAAGGTGCGTCACACCAATCTCTGCCTCGTCTTCACGTGGTGTCCTCCTTGGTGTGTGTGTGGGTCTGTGTCCATGTCCTTTTTATAAGGACAGCAGTCTGATTGGATCAGGGTCCACCCTACTGGGGCTTCCTAGGTGGCTCAGTGGTAAAGAATCCACCTGCCAAAGCAGGAAAAGCAAGAGGTGAGGGTTTGAGCCCTGGTCTGGGAAGATCCCCAGGAGAAGGAAATGGCAACCCACTCTAGTATTCTTGCCTGGGAAATTCCATGGACAGAGGAATCTGGCGTGCTGCAGCCCATGGGGTCGCAAAGAGTAAGACATGGCTGAACACACACACGCGCACGCACGCGCGCGCACACACACACACACACACACACAATTCCATGGACAGAGGAATCTGGCGTGCTGCAGCCCATGGGATCGCAAAGAGTAAGACATGGCTGAGCACACACACACACACACACACACACACACACACACACCACCCTAATGACCTCACTCATTTTAACTTGATTACATCTTTATCTCCAAATAAAGTCCCATTCTGAGGTGCCGGGGGATAGGGCGCCAGCGTATCTTTTCTTGGAGGAATACAGTTCCATCCAGCCCAAGGCCTCAGGGCTGGTCAGGCCTGGATCTCCCAGGCAGTTCCCGCCTCACCACATCTGACCTCACTTCCTCACTTCAGTGAGCACTAGGTGCTAGGAGAAACTCCCCAGGGCCGAGTGGGTCTGCAGTCAGGCCAGGAAGAGAGGGCACCGAACTGCCGTGTCCAGCTCCCCCAGCTCCAGCCCCGAGCTGGGGACAGCTCTGGGGATGCCTGGGGCTTCGTGGGGGAACTGCTCCAGGAATGGGGGTTCCGGGAGCAGCAGCAGCCCCTGGGGAACACTTTCTGTGCCCCTGAGGCAATGGTACCCAGCCCGTGTGGGCCAGGCGTGGCGCCCAGGTCACAGGGCAGATGCCGCGTCCAGCCGTCCCTACCACCATTCCTGTGTTCATTTGGTAAATATTTGTTTGTGGACCTATTATACATCTGAGCATCCCTGATAGCTCAGTGGTAGAGTCCACCTGCCAATGCAGGAGATGGGGGTTCGATCCCTGGTCCAGGAAGATCCCCTGGAGAAGGAAATGGCAACCCGCTCCAGAATTCTTACCTGGAGAATCCCATGGACAGAGAAGCCTGGCAGGCTGCAGTCCATGGGGTTGCAAAGAATCGTAGACAACTGAGCAACTGAACGACAGCTAGTACTGCACATCTAGGTGCCAGGGGACAGCCTCGACAGCTTCCCTTCTTGGGGGCGGGGGAGGAGTACGAAGGGCATCCACCAGTGGACCAGTCGAGTCACGTGGCGGTGGCGTGACCGTGGGGCGGGGCTGACAGCGCAGCAGGGGACACCTTGTGCTCACCGCATACCAGGCAGGGCCCTGCGTGCTCCCTGGGTGTGAATTCCCCGGCCGTGGGAGGTTACGGGGCGGTGGGGGTGGGCCAGGCGGGCACTGGCTGCCAGCGGCTGTGGTGCAGGGTTCTGGAGGCCCCCCCGCATCTCTGAGGCAGGGCATGAGCTGAGATCTAAGGGCGCAGGCCAGGACTGCGTGGCCAGAGCAGCGGGGAAGGGGCAGGAGCCGGGCGTGTGTGGTCTCACAGGATGTGAAGTGGGAGCCCTGTCAAGGATTTAAGCAGGGGCGCAGTGTGTTGAGATTCTTCTTCTTTTTTTTTTTTTTTTTGGCTGCGCCACATATCTTGTGAGATCCTGGTTCCCCAACCAGGGATTGAACTCGGGCCACGGCAGTGAAAGCACCAAGTCCTAACCACTGGACCACCAGGGGGGTCCCAAGATTGTCTTTAAAAAGTCCCCTCTGTGGAAGAAACTTATGGATGTGGGGGCGGGAGGGGTGGAAGGAGAGGGTGGGATGAATGAAGACAGGAGCATAGAAACGTATACACTGCTGTATGTAAAATAGACAGCCAGTGGGAATTCGCTGCATGACTCGGGGCTCAGGTCGGCGCTCCCCAACAACCTAGAGGGGTGGGATGGCGCGGGAGGCGGGAGAGAAGCTGAAGAGGGAGGGGATGTATGTATACCTATGGCTGATCCGTGTTGATGTCTGGCAGAAACCAACACAGTATTATAAAGCAATTATCTTCCAATTAAAAATAAATAAATTGAAAGAAAAGGTCCTCTCTGTGGAAACAACCCAAGTATCCATCAGTGATGAATGGATAGGAAATTCCCTGGTCATCCAGTGGTTAGGACTTCACACTTTGACTGCTTAGGTGTTATTAGCTGCTCAGTCTTGTCATCCTATGGACTATAACCCACCAGGGTCCTCTGTTCATGGGATTTCCCAGGCAAGAATACTGGAGTGGGGTGCCATTCCCTTCTCCATTCACTGCCTAGGGAGCGGGTTCAGTCCGTGGTCAGAGAACTAAGATGCTGTGAGGCACACGGCATGGCCAAAAACAAAAAAAAAAATTGGACATATACAGACTGCTGCTGCTGCTAAGTCGCTTCAGTCGTGTCCGACTCTGTGCCACCCCATAGACGGCAGCCCACCAGGCTCCCCCGTCCCTGGGATTCTCCAGGCAAGAACACTGGAGCGGGTTGTCATTTCCTTCTCCAGTGCATGAAAGTGAAAAGTGAAAGTGAAGTCGCTCAGTCATGTCCAACTAGTAGCGACCCCATGGACTGCAGCCCACCAGGCTCCTCCGTCCATGGGATTTTCCAGGCAAGAGTACTGGAGTGGGGTGCCATTGCCTTCTCTGATATACAGACTACTCTGTTAAAATAGGTAACTAATAAGGACCTGGCTCAGACGGTAAAGTGTCTGCCTACAATGTGGGAGACCCAGGTTTGATCCCTGGGTCAGGAAGATCCTCTGGAGAAGGAAATAGCAACCCACTCCAGTTCTCTTGCCTGGAAAACCCCATGGACGGAAGAGCCTGGTAGGCTACAGTCCATGGGGTCGCACAGAGTCAGACACAACTGAGCAACTTCACTCAATAAGGACCTACTATATACCACAGGAAACTCTATCAGTACTCTGTAGCAGTGTATACATGAAAAGAATCTTTTTAAAAAGTGGATATATGTATATGTATAATGGATTCACTTTGCTGTATACCTGAAACTAACATAACCTTGTAAATCAACTATATTCCAATTGAAAAAAAATTTTCATCCAAATGGATGGAGAAATGTGGTCCATTCATACAATGGAATATTACTCAGCCAGAAAGAGGAATTCAACCGACACACTTTTCCACATGGGTGAACCTCAAAAACATCTTGCTGAGTGAAAGAAACCACACACAAAAGGCCACTGATATCTGATTCCACGTGTGTGCGATGCTCAAAACAGGCAGATCCAGATACAGAAAGCAGATGAGTGGTTGACAGGACCTGAGGGGAGCGGGGAGACAGAGTTCTTGATTAGAAGATACCAAGTTTCTGGTGGCTCAGATGGGAAAGAATCTGCCTGCAGTGCAGGAGACCCAGGTTCGATCCCTGACTCAGAAAGATCCCCTGGAGAAGGGAATGGCAACTCACTCCAGTATTCTTGCCTGGAGAATCTCATGGACGGAGGAGCCTGGTGGACTATAGTCTGTGAGGTCACAAAGAGTCGGATACAGCTGAGCAACTAACACACACACGTTTCTCTTCGGGGCGATAGACAAGTTTTGGAAATAGATAGAGGTGCTGGTGGCACAGCATTGAGAATGTAATTAATGCCACTGAATTGTATACTTGAAAATGGTGAAAATCACAAGTTTTACATCATATGTATATATATGGGGCTTCCCTAGTAAAGAACCTGCTTGCCAAGGCAGGAGATGCGAGTTCAATTCCTGGGTGGGGAGGATCCCCTGGAGAAGGCAATGGCAGCCCACTCCAGTATTCTTGCCTGGAGAATCCCATGAACAGAGGAGCCTGGTGCACTACAGTCCATGCAGTCTCAAAGAGTCGGACACAACTTAGCAACTAAACAACAGTGTGTGTGTGTGTGTGTGTGTGTGTGTGTGTGTGACACCACAATCTTTTAAAAAGCCCCTCTGGCTGCCAGGGGAGCCTGGGATGTGGGAGTGGAGGTGCTGGAGGACAGCGGGGAAGGGATCAGGGCTCTTTGGTGAAGATGGGGATGCCCAGGTCTGGAGGTCAGATGCCAAGGAGGTGCAGACCCTGGGCTTACTCCTGAACTGGCTGTGGGGATGAGGGAAGGGGGGAAGCCCAGATTTTGACTCCTGGGATTCCGACCCAAGGCTCTGGGAGGATGGTGCCGGGGGGACCATGCCCTGAAACGGGGAGTTTGGTCGGGTCTGGTGAGGCTCAAGGTGCGTTGGAGATCCAGACAGAAGTGTAGATGTGAGGAGAGAAACGGGGCTGGGACTCAGAGGCTGCAGTGGTCCTGGGTACAGATGGTGTCTAAAGCCATGAGGCCAGTGGAATCCCTGAGCAGGGTGTGGACAGGGAAGAGGGCTGGGGTCCTGGGGTTCTGGGGAGCAGGGCCAGCCCGGAGGAGAAGAGCCAGCTCCTTCATGGATGCTTCCTGGGTCCTAACCCTCCTTACTCTGGGACAGCATCCTCTGACTGGCCCGTGTTGGCTTACTGTGTATGTAGGCTATGGTCCTTACGAGAACCCTGCAGAAACAAGGTGTCAGGGAACTGGGGGTAGGGGGTGGTGGGGGGACCCACTCAGGGCCTTGGGGCATGAAACGACAGAGTTGGACCCCAGACCCATGTTGGCCGGCCGCACCCAGAGCCTGGCATCCGGCAGCCTCTTCGGCATTAACCAGACGCTAACCGGTTTAACTCCCTAAGGGAGCCAGAGGGAGAAAGCTAACCAGTTACACTCCCTAGGGGAGAGTCAGGGAGGGGAGCATCCAGCAGCCTAGCTCCAGTTCCCCGCTCCACCCCGAGTCTGGAAGGTAGAAGATGTGGGTGGGAATGAGGTGATGCCCCCACCACCACCACCCCAGACCATGTGAAATTGTAGAATGCTGCAAAATGAAAGGAAACCATCCAAGGCCACATCTGGACAGGGTTGGGGGATGAGAGAGAGGTTTGTGGGCTGAGGAAGTAGAGGGGAGAGTTTGCTGAAGGCTGGGAGCTGGGGAGGGTCCTGGGGGTCGGGGTGGGGAGCTGCGCCGGGAAATTACTTTCCATTTCTCATGAGAGACAGGCCTGGAGGGACGTCCTGCCCCATGAGTGAGCAGCCCAAATCTTTATTCCCTGAGAAGCTGTGCTGAGTCCCTGCCCTCAACTGGCTCATGGTCTAGTGGGGAAGGCTGACAATAGACCTGCTTATACAAGAAGGTGATTTCAGGGCCTTCCCTGGTAGTCCAGTGGTTAAGACTCTGGGCTCCCAATGCAGGGGACCCAGGTTCTATCCCTGGTCAGGGAACTAGATCCCACATGCTGAAACTAAGAGTTAGTGCAGCCAGATAAATAATTTCTTTAAAAAAGCAAAATGTTTAAAAGAAAAAAGAAGGCGATTTCAGGTGCTGTGAATTAAACATGGGGCTAGGGACTCCCCTGGCGGTTCAGGGGTTAAGACTCTGCACTTCCACTGCAGGAGTCTACGGTTCGGTCCCTGGTCAGGGAACTAAAATCCCACAAGCTGGACAGTATGACCAAAATAAATTAAAATAAAAACAGGGCTAAAGGATGGCGAGTGAGGGTACAGGTGTGGTGGGCTCAGTCAGGGTAGGTTGCTCTGCTGGGGTGACCTTGAGGTTGAGCCCTGAATGATGAGAAGCTGCAGCAGGTGATGGGGGTGCTGGGAGAGTGTTCCAGGCGGACGGGCAGCCCAGGCAAGGACTCAGGCCGGAAGGAAGCTGGAGCTCCTAGGACTGGGAGGAGGGTTGCATTGGAGAACGTGGTGATACCAGGTCACCAGCAGCCTCTGGGTCCTGGTGAGGAACGGAGACCCCAGGGGAGAACAGAGGGGGAGGTTGATGCTCAAATTTACACCATTGAATGACGGCCTTAGCACTGAGTGGAGGCAGCGAGGCTGGGAAGAGGAGAAGGCCAGGACAAGCCTTTGGGGGCAGCAGGGCGGTGGCTTGGGCCTTGTGGTGGCCCTGGGGAGTGGGCAGATTGACAGGGTACTTTGGAGGGAGGCAGAGCCCATAGGACTTGCTGGAGGAGCTTATGAAGGGGAGGGGAGCAGAGGAGTTTTTAATTGAGGAGGATTCCTAGGTTCAGGTTCTGAGACTGATTCAGCATGGAGATGGGAATGGCAACCTACTCCAGTATTCTTGCCTGGAAAATCCCATGG
This sequence comes from Oryx dammah, assembly GCF_014754425.2. Lineage (NCBI taxonomy): Eukaryota > Metazoa > Chordata > Mammalia > Artiodactyla > Bovidae > Oryx > Oryx dammah. The sequence continues at coordinate 97,613,259 of NW_024070189.1, read as the reverse complement.
ACAGAGGAGCCTGGCAGGCTGTAGGCCATGGGGTCGCAAAAGAGTTGGACATGACCGAGCAACTGAACAACAGCTGTTCAACAAACATTCAGGCCTGTTGTGGAAGCAGGACCAAAACAATGCAATGATCCCTGCCTGTGGAGGGGCACATCCATTAGAGAAGAGAAACAGTTACATTTGAACCAAGGTCTGAAGGAGGCCAGGGAGCAGAGGAAGAGGGCATGTGAATAACTGGCAGGCAGAAGATTCACCCAGAGGAAGTGACAAGTGCTGAGGCCCTGGGGCAGGGTCTGGGCTACTTGAAGAAGAGCAGGAGGCAGGAGTGGGGTCAGGGAGCTTACTGGGCTGGTCAATAGGCTTTCAATTGGGGGGGGGGGGGGAGAACCAGTCGTCAGGGCTCTTTTGTGAGATTCCAAACTGTAAATAAAAGGCTTGGAAAGTATGAGCTTGTCCCTGGTGTTGAGACCATAGGACAGACAGCGGGGAGGGGTGAGGGGTTGCAAGTAGAGGACAGACCAAGGGTTTGCACACTAGAAGTGAAGTGAAAGTCACTCAGTCATGTCCCACTCTTTGCGACCCCATGGACTCTGCAGTCCATGGAATTCTCCAGGCCAGAATACTGGAGTGGGTAGCCTTTCCCTTCTCCCGCAGATCTTCCCAACCCAGGGATCAAACACAGGTCTCCCGCATTGCAGGCAGATTCTTTACCAACTGAGCTATCAGGGAATGAGAGCTGGTTAAAATATGGGGTGCTGGAACTTGCCTGGTGATCTAGTGATTAATAATCAGCTTTGCAATGCAGGGGGTGCAGATTTGATCCCTGGCCGGGGAACTAAGATCCCATATGCCACAAAGCAACTACACCCACGCTGCACAAGTACTGAGCTGGTGAACCACAACTAAGAATGCAGCCAAATAAATAAAAGAGAAACTGATTTTTAAAAAAGAAACATGGGTGCTGACCCTCCTCAGAGAAGGTACATTTCTAGCAAGTTCCTGTCCAGGCTGGTGCCCCTGGGCCAGGGTCATACTTGAAGAACCGGGGTGTAGATGAAGCAAAGAACCAAGTGTGGAGAACTGGGTGTCCCATCTTGGGAGTATCCCAGGGGAGACAGAAGCAGTGAGAAGAGGAGAGACTGGAGGGAGAAAAAGTGGTCAGAACCCGGCTCTGTGCCCTCGAAGCCGCTGTGCCCAGGAAGGACAGACAGGGGAAGGGGAGGGCTAGCCTGGAAGGACACACAACTCCCACCCCTCCTCCAGCTTCCCCAGCCCCTCTAAGGGGCTGCACCCACCCCTCACCCCGCCTGCCTGTCTCCAGCTCACCCTGAGGGTCCCCCCGAGAGGAAAGAGGGGACTTAGTTGTCCCTGGTCCCTGATCTGTGGCGCCAGCCAGCTGGATTCTAATTAGCTTCCAGAGCCAGAGAGACAGGAAGCCAAGGGGCTGGGGGTGGGGCCCTGGACTCCTGCCCAAGCCAGGGAGGCTGCAGGCCAGGGCCAAGACGCCTGGGTCCCCCACCCTGGATGCTGTGCTGGATGAGGAAGCTGGGGTAGGGGAGACGAACTGGAAGGGTCTCGATTTCAAGAGGCTTCCAGAGGGTTCTCCTCTGGGGTGGAGGGTCTGGGACCTGCCTGGGTGCATGTGGGCCCTTCTTAGCTGGTACTGCCCGAAGAATTACCCCAGCCACCTGGGGACGGGGGTCTGGCAGACCCCAGGAGGTGCTTCTGGGAGATCCAAGGTGCCCAAATGGGTGGGTCCACCTATTGAGGTGTGGGGGGGTGCCGCGTGAGCCAGAGGCCTTGGAGGGGTCAGCCTCTGGCCCAGGGGTGCTGCTTCTGTCAGATACGGCTGGCTTGGTCCACCCCTCTCGGGGCAGCAGGCTAGAGGCCCTCGGGCACCTGCAGAAAGAGAGACCTGCCCTCCTCCTCAGCCCGCCCTGCCCCCCATCTCACTCTCCCTGTCCTCCACAGGCTGGTGAACCAGGCCGTGGTGCCCACCTGGTGATGCGGGGCGAGGCCCCCTGCACAGCCCACTGAGTCGAGAACGCACCCCTGGCCGCCGCCATGGCCCGCCTGGCCGCCGCGCTCTGGAGTCTCTGCGTCACAGCCATCCTCGTCACCTCAGCCACCCAAGGTAGGTGTTGAAGGGGCCGAGGCAGGGGAGGGGGATGAAGCCCCGACATACCCCTGACCAGAGCGCCCCTGGTGGCTCAGAGGTAAAGAACCTGCCTGCCAACGCAGGAGACCTGGGTTCAATCCCTGGGTTGCGAAGATTCCCCTGGAGGAGGGCATGGGAACCCACTTTTTGCCTGGAGAATCCCATAGACAGGGGAGCCTGGTAGGCTACAGTCCGGAGGGTTGCAAAAGAGTCAACCACCACAACCTCCTGTTCCCTTGTTAAGAGAATCAGGCCCCCACCCAGCCTCAGTCTGGCAGACCCAGAGCAGAGAAATACTTGGTGATCACACACCCTGATTCAAGGGGTGCCCGAATCAGCCCCTCACCCCCCAACCCAGAGCTCCAGGGCTCATCCCACCAGGGGTCCTAGGGCCTGGGATTTGGGCTGTGGCTTCCAGGACCGGGACAGGCCTTCCTGGTGAGGCTCTTTGGTTCCTGTGTGTGTGTGTGTGTGTCTCTCTGTGATTACATCTCCGAGGCTCTCGCTGGGAAGAAGGCTTAATTAAAGCATGCCCGCTGACGTTTATTTAAAAACAACTAATTATCCGGCTCGGCCCTATGCCGGCCCCGGGATCCTGCACACGCCACAATTAGTGCCCGGAGCCTGCCCGCCCACCCTCACCCGATTACTCAATTACTGTCCCCATGGTGGGCCCAGGCGGAGGCAAGGGCAGCGCGGGATGAGAGGCAAAGAGAGGAGGCCCGCCAGCCTCACCCTCGCCCTGGGGGTGCACCCTGCCCCGCCCTTCCCAGCCCTGCCTGGAGGCCCCTGGTGGTAGGCCCTGCTCCCCAGTGCTCCCTCTCACAGAGAGCCTCAAAGGTGGAGGGGCCGTCATTCAGCCGTGCCACCAGGCCTTGGCACAGCTCCGGCCAGCTGGCACCCTCCGCTCCCGCAGCACCTGTGTTCTCTGCCCATCCAGGTCCTGCCCCACAGTCCCAGCGGGGCCGGGCGGGGCTGCTTCCACCCCCAGACCCATCTGAGCCAGCTCTCCACCCCCAGCCTCCTTCCCAGACCCAGGAAGAACTAAAATTAGACGTGGGAGCAGATGGCGCTGGAGGAACACATGTAAAACTTTTCCCCAAGTGGGACTCAACTCACCCCAAAAAACCCCAAGGGCCTGGCTGCCAACCCCATTGGGCCCCCAGCTGGCATCAGAGGGACTAGATCGCAACACAGGGGGCCCGTCTGTCTCTGCTGCCAGTGTGCACTGGGACTTTCTCTCTATCCGCCAGTGACAGCACATTGGCGACTCAGGACCCCTGTGTTCACCCCTGCTTTCCTCGGACCCCCGGCACAGGCCTGGCTGGGACCACTGTGCAAAAAGGTGGCTGCCCTGGCAGGTGTGGATGATGCTGAGCCCACTCTCTCCCACAGAGATGAGCTGCCTTAATCATCCTCCTGACAGTAGTAATCAGGGGCCTGTCTGCTCACCACGGACCAGTTCTGCTGCACCCCTCAGCAGAGGCCTGTGAGGTAGGCGTTGTTGGCTCCCTAGAGAAGGAAGTAAGGGCACAGGGGTGGTCAGTGACTGCATCAAGCCACCAGCCAGGGAGTGGCTGTCCTGGGATTTAAACCCTAACTGCCGGGCTCCTGAGTCCCAGCTTGCAATCCCTGAAAGGCTCGGGAAGGGAGCTGACGTGTGACAGTGCAACCCCTCCAAGAGCCAGGCAGGCCCATGGCAAGTTCTTCCATTGTCACGGCAACCCTAGGAAGCTTCCCAAGTGAAAGCCAGGGGCCCTCTCCCTGGGATGCCCTCGCTGTCCACAGCACCTCCTTCCAGAACATCTTCTAGCACAGAAGCCTCCCAGTACAGCCCTGGGCTGTGGTTTGCCCATTTTACAGATCCGGAAACTGAGGCCTGGTGAGGCATCAGCAGCAGCTGTCCAGACGAGAGTGTGCATGAGAATCACGGGGTTGGATGTACCCATTCAGGGGTTCCTGGCTTCACCCCCGAGATTTGGGATCAGCAGGCCTGGGTCTGGGGGCACTCAGAATCTGCATTCCGAACACAATGCGGATATCCCCAGGGCCACACTGGGAGAAACCCTGGCCCAAAGGACCCACCTGGCCTGTCAGCTGGGAAGTAGCAAAGCCAGGCTCTGTGGTTTCTTCTAGAATGTGAGGACATTCCCTTCTACACCCTCCCTGCTCTGTGCATGGGGGTGGTGCGAAGTTAGAGAAGTGCCCCAGGCCACTCTCAGCTCTGATGATTTGCCTGAAGGATTCATGAAATTCACAAACACCATTGTTGTTTACTCGCCCAGTTGTGTCTGGCTCTGTGGGGACCCCATGAACTGTAGCCCGCCAGACTTTGCCACTGAGCCACAAGGGAAGACCGTCCCTTGCGGTTGATTACTGGTGGCTCAGGTGGTAAAGATTCCTCCTGCCAATGCAGGAGACCCAGGTTCGATTCCTTGGTTGGGAAGATCCCCTGCAGAAGGAAATGGCAGCCCACTCCAGGATTCTTGCCTGGGAAATCCCACAAACAGGGGAGTTTGGCAGGCTACAGTCCATGGGGGTCACAAAAGATTCAGACATGACATAGTGACTAAACAACAACATCGCTGACTACAGTGAACTGACACAGATGAAAATCAGCCAGAAGAGGGGCCTGGGGCAACATCGGGAAGGTTCTGTGCACAGTGGCTTCTGGGGGTTCCCTCACAGTGCAGTCACAGACAGCGGGAACTCTCTAGGCAACAATGAGCCACACCACGCATGTTATACGCTAACTGGGGAAGCTCTTCTGAGCCTTGGTGCCCAGAGTCTTTACTGAGGCTCAGTCCCATAGACATGGCTGGCCTCAATCTCTAGCCCCTCTAGAGGTCAACTGATACATGACCCAAAACGCCTACCTGAAACCGCATTGTTAGTGAGCTATTAATAGTTTGCTAGGACCGCCGTGACCAAGTGCCACAGACTGAGGGGCTTAAGCAACAGAAAGGGATTCCCTCCCACTTCTAGAGGCCAGACGTCCAAGATCAAGGTGTCGGCAAGATTGGTTCCTTCTGAAGGCCACCGGGGAAGGGTCTATTCCAGGCCCTTCTCCTTGGCTCATAGATGGTCATTATCTTCCTCCCTACATCTCCACGTCGTCTTCCTTCTTTGTGTGCCTCTGGGTCCAAATTTCCTCTTTTTATAAGAACACCATTCATATTGGATTTATTGTTGTTGTTCAGTTGTTCAGTCACATCCGACTATTTGCAACCCTATGGATTGAAGCACACCAAGCTTCCCTGTCCTTTACCATCTCCCGGAGTTTGCTCAAACTCATGTCCATCGAGTTGGTGATGCCATCCAACCATGGCATCCTCTGTCAACCCCTTCTCCTCCTGCCTTCAATCTTTCCCAACGTCAGGGTCTTTTCCAGTGAGTCAGTTCTTTGCATCAGGTGGCCAAAGTATTAGAGCTGCAGCTTCAGCATCAGTCCTTCCAATGAGCATTCAGGGTTGATTTCCTTTAGGATGGACTGGTTTGATCTCCTTGCTGTCCGAGGAACTCGCAAGAGTCTTCACCACACCAGTTCGAAAGCTTCAATTCTTCGGCACTCATATTGGATTAGGGCCCACCTTAGTGGCCTCATTTTAACTTGAGTACCTCTGTAAAGATGCTGTCTCTAAATTTGCTTGTATTCTAAGGCAGGGGTCCCTAGCTCCTGGGCCGCAGACCAGTAGTGGTCCATGGTCTATTTGGAATCAGGCTGCAGAGCAGGAGGTGAGTGGAGGGCCAGCAAGTGAGGCTTTATCTGTATTTACAGCTGCTTCCCATCATTTGCATTACCGCCTGAGCTCCGCCTCCTGTCAGATCAGCGGTGTCATTAATATTCTCATAGGAGTGTGAACCCTACTGTGAACTGTGCATTCAAGGGGTCTGGATTGCACGCTGCTTATGAGAAACATCCCAAAACAATCATCCCCATACCCCTGTCCATGGAAATAAATTGTCTTCCATGAAACCAGTCCCTGGTACCAAAAAGGTTGGGGACCGCTGTTCTAAGATACTGGGGGTTAGGGCTTGATTTCAGCATATGAATTGGTGGAGAGGGGAAGACCTGATTTAACCCATTAACAGTTCACACAGGCTACCCTGGCATGGCTCCGGGCCCCCAAGTAAAGACACTGTTCTCACAAAGGACACTACAAGGGCTCACAGGGCGCCTCCCAGGATCCAGGCTCTTCTTGGGCCGGGCTAATGGCCTTACTACACAAGTGGGCACACCGAGAAGCCCATTTCACAGATGAGTAAACTGAGGTTCATACAGCCCGCAGGCCGATACAGTCAAGCTGGAGGTGGAGCCTCTTCAGTGGGGTTCCGTCCCACCCCTCCTAGGCCTGGTGGTGACCAACTCCCTCCCCCTTCTCCCTGCAGGCCTGAGCCGGGCTGGGCTCCCATTTGGGCTGATGCGCCGGGAGCTGGCATGTGAAGGCTACCCCATCGAGCTGCGGTGCCCGGGCAGTGACGTCATCATGGTGGAGAACGCCAACTATGGGCGTACAGACGACAAGATCTGCGACGCCGACCCTTTCCAGATGGAGAACGTGCAGTGCTACCTGCCGGACGCCTTCAAGATCATGTCCCAGAGGTGAGGGGCTCCAGGAGGAAGGGGTGGTAGCAGTCCTGAGGGGCCCCAAATAAGGTGCCTGTCCTCTGCGTGCCGCACGGCCAGCACACCCTGTTCCCCTTCACCCTTCCTTGTGGGCATTCGACATATGTTTCCTAAGCAGCTACTAGGGGCTGGGTGCCACGCAGACAGCCAGTAAGACCCAGCCCACCCCCCGCCAGCCTGTCACCTCCCCAATCCATACCCTTCGCCAAAAGCCCGTTGCCTCCAGACGCTCATCCCAAGATTAGCGGGGGCTTGCAGGGTACGAGCCATGGCAGGACTGGGGGCGGTGTCAGAGGAGCTGAGGGACAGCCCAGAGGGCTTCCCTGAGGAGGTGACACCTGAACACAGATGGCAGAAGGTTATGTGCTTGTGTCAGAGAAAGGTGTGTGAGAATGTGAGGGAGTGAGTGAGTGTGAAGGCTGTTCCTTTCTGTAAGTGTGTGTTTGAGTGGGGGTGGGAGGTGTACAAAGCTACACACTCAAGCCAGACCACCTAGAGCTAGTCAGCTCTTCCTTCAGATTTTACCCAGATTTAGGACTTCCCTGCTAGTCCAGTGGTTAAGAGTCCGCCTGCCAATGCAGGGGATACGGGTTCGATCCCTGGTCTGGGAAGATCCCACATGCCACAGGGCAGCTAATGCTGTGTGCCACAACTGCTGAAGCCCGTGGGCCTAGAGACTGCTCTGGACAAGAGAAGCCACCGCAGTGGGGGCTCGAGCCCCACAGCTAGAGAGTAGCACCCATCGCCGCAACTAGAGAAAGCTAGCACACAGCAATGAAGACCGAGTGCAGCCAAATTTAAAAAAAAAAAAAATTTTTTTTTAACCCAGATTGATTGCTGCTTCCACGCCAACAGCTGCTTCCCGCCACAGCTGCTTACAGCATCCTCTGCCCCCTCTCCTTGCCTTCTCTTGCCTGCCTGCTATAGTCTGTTCCCGCCATAGCAGCCAGAGAGCACTTGTGAGCACTTGAGTCAGGTTCTGCCCGCCTCCTATCAGATCCCTCCTTGGTGCCCACCTCACTCAGAGCAAAAGCCTAAGTCCTGCTCAGGTCCACAAGGCCGTGGACCCTCTGCAGCGTCCTCTCTAGTCCTCACCTTCCCCATGCTCCTCCTCACTGGGTTTCAGTTACCTGGCCACTCCTTAGACTCATCACCCATCTTCTGCTAGGGGCTCCCTCAGGACCTTTGTGCTGGCTGTTCTCCCTGTCTGGAATCCTCTTCCCCAAAACCCACGTGACTCCTTCCTCCCCTTACTCAGGTTCTTTAATTTGAATTATGTTTTTTTGCTGCACCCTGCTGCTAGAACATGGGATCTTATTTCCTTGATCAGGAATTGAACCCACGCCCCCCACTGCATTAAAAGCACAGAGTCTTAACCACTGGACCGCCAGAGAAGTCCCCCATTCAGGGATTTTTTTTTTTTTTGCCTGACTAGCCTTTTAATGAGGTCTACCTGACCACACTCTAAAATCACAGTGCCCCCGCCCCACTTCCCAGCCCCTTCTCCGTCTCTCTCTCTCTCCTAGTCCTGACTTCTGCCCACAGTTCATTGGCTGTATTGCCTCTTTATCATGTCTCTTTTACGTCTTCCCTCCCTGGGCTGTCAGCCCCACAGGGAAAAGGAGTGCTCTCTGTCTCCACCATGTCCACAGCCAGCTACATCACAGGCGCTCACTGAATTTTTGCCAAATGCCTGAGAGAGAGCAGGGTTCACTCCAGGACCCTGAGCAGAAAACTAGAAAAGCGAAGGAGGCCTGGGGCCAGCTCCACCGCTCCTCGGGGATCCTAGAATCCCTCACTGGATGGGGTCACCAGAAGCCTTCTGAGAGCTTGGGGCAGGGAGTAGGCATGGTCGAGTAGCTCAGGTAGGTGGGCTGGGCGGGAACCATGCCATCCTCTCCCTTCCACCATTTCTTTCTCAAACATCTGCTCTCGGGACTTTCCTGGTGGTCCGGTGGTTAAGGCTCTGAGCTTCCACTGCAGGGGCCATGGGTTTGATCCCTGGTTAGGGGCTTCCCAGGTGGCGCTAGTGGTAAAGAACCCACCAGCCAGTGCAGGAGACATAAGAGATACGGGTTCGATCCCTGGGTTGGGAAGATCCCCTGGAGGAGGGCACGGCAACTCACTCCAGTATTCTTTGGGGACTTCCCTGGTAGCTCAGACGGTAAAAAATCTGCCTGCAATGCAGGAGACCTGGGTTGAATCTCTGGGTTGGGAAGATCCCTGGAGAGGGGAATGGCAACCCACTCCAGTATTCTTGCCTGGAGAATCCTCATGGACAGAGGAGCCTGGTGGGCTATAGTCCATAGGGTCACACAGAGTAAGACACAACCGAAGCAACTTAGCACAGAGAGATAAGGTCCACGTGCTATGAGGTGTGGCAAAAAAAAAAAAAATTATTCCCCTGCAGCAATCTTCTCCCTCTTCCCTAATTTCCATCTCCCAACACCCCTGCGTGGACCATCCCAGTCCAGCCCCCTTTTTCTCCTACCCACTGCCTCTCCAGATCCCCCTGCCCACTTCACTCAGACCAGCCTCAGGGCCTGTGGTGCTGATGGTTTTTCGCCATCTCCCCAAGTTGCTTGCTCAGAAACTCGCCTAGTTTCCAATGCTCATGGGGTCTCAGTTCTGGGGCAGAGGGGTGGGGGACAGAGTAGTGCGGTCACTGGGGCTGAGTGAACGTGATGAGGCCGCTGCCCCCGCTGTCTTCACATGTGGAGACACTACGTTAGTTCAGGGTCCAGCTCTGTGACTCTGACAGAGACACCACCCCGGAGTAAGTACAGTGACCTAAGCAGGATCGGCTTCCTGGGTGAGGCTGGTGGTAATGAACCTGCCTGCCAATGCAGGAGATATAAGAGACGCAGGTTCTATCCCTGGGTTGGGAAAATCCCCCAGAGGAGGGCATGGCTACTCACTCTAGTATTCTTGCCTGGAGAGGCCCATGGACAGGGGAGCCTGCCGGGTTACAGTCCATAGCATTGTAAAGAGTCGAACACAACTAAAGCGACTTAGCTCACAAACAGGATCAGCATTGAAAAGACCCTCAGCACCTGCCTCTATCTTAGTACTGAAACCCCGCCCCCCACTTCCACCCTGGGGCCACTCCCTTAAAGGCTACATCATACCACTCTCACCTCCTGGGTTAGAACTCAAGTCACAGGCACTTCCCAGCAGGGGAGGCTAGACATGCGGTTTTTCCAGGAAGGCCACCACTTCTGTGTTTTCCTTTTTGTTTTCATAGAGGTGAAATCCATATAACAAAAGATTCACCATTTTAAAGTGAACAGTTCAGCGGTGTTAATTACATTCACGATAATGTGCAATCTCTGTCAAGTTCCAGAACATTTTCATCACCTCAAAAGGAAACTCCGTCACCCTGAGCAGTCACTCCCCACCCCTCTCTGAGTCCCTGGCAACCACTGATCTACTTTCTGTCTCTGGATTTGCCTGTTTTGGACATTTCATATAAATAGAACTGTGAAACACGTGGCCTCTGGGGCTGGCTTCTCTCACTGAGCGTGATGCTTTCAGGGCTCATGCATGGTGTAGTATTAGCACTTCCTTCCTTTTTTATGGCTGAATAATGCTCCACTGTGTGGGTAAGCTGTGTTCCATTTATCCACTCATTTGCCAGTGGGTTGTCTCTACTGCTTGGTGATTGTGTGAATGATGCTGCTGTGAACATTCATATACAAGCAGTTGTACACAAATACACCTTCAGTGTTGCAGGAGATGAACGCACCTGCCTTCAGTTCTTTGGGGAATAGAACTAGTTCTTTGGGTCATAGGTAACGAAGTCTCTGTTTAACCATCTGAGCTCAGTGTTTTATATATATATATAAATTTATTTATTTTTAACTGAAGGATAATTGCTTTACAATATTGTGTTAGTTTCTGCCATACATCAACATGCATCAGCCACATGTATACGTATCTCCTCTCCCTCTTGAACCTCCCTCCTACCTCCCATCAGTGTTATATTTTTGAAAAGGGGAGTTGAGGGGTGTGGATATGAGCAGATGCTCATGAGTTAAGCAGTCATTGGTTAAGAGCAGGATTGAAGTGAAGACGCAGGAGCCCCCTCTGCCTCATACCTGTCAGGAAGCCCCCGCCCCCACCAAACCACTTCTTACACACCCACAGTCAAGGGTGCTGTCCTGCCCAGCCAAGACTCGGCCTGCTCCAGGAAATAGAGACCTTGACCGTGGGTATAGACAGCAGAGAAGAAACATCTTTTTGTTGTCGCTAAGTAGACTTCCCATTACATGGTAGCCAGACTCCTGAGAAGTTGACAGGGACGTGGGGGAGTTCCGCATGGGGAACCGAGGGTGGTTTCAGCATGAAGGAATGACTCTGCCCCTCTCTGGCTGCAGAGCCTTGCAGCAGCTCTGTCCAAAAGGTGGGATGTGTCAAGATGTGGTATGAGGTGGCAAACACTGAGCATTTCATCAGTGTTCACAAAGATACCACCTTATGTGTATGGCTTCACATCTTATTGGACAAAGGACAGGTTTTATGGTCAATTTATGGGGGGGGAAAAAGACATAATGGCACAGGTGATACTCAGGATGAAAGTGATGAAGGGTGACTGGAAAAACAGTTTATGGAGTGACCCCTCTGGCATAGCCCTGAGCTTCCTGCTGTGCCAAGCCTGAGAATAGAAGACTCCTTTCTGGAAGGAGAGAGCAGACAGGAAGCAGAAAACAACACCCACATATGGCCCCTGGCATGGTCGCCATGGTCCCTTCCCAGAGTGGAGATGTCCCTCCCGCTCCTGAGCCTGGGCCTCCCCCACCCAGTTCCAGGCTCGTCTTTTCCCAGCCCCCCATCTCTCCTCCACAGGTGTAACAACCGCACCCAGTGTGTGGTGGTCGCTGGCTCCGACGCCTTTCCGGACCCCTGCCCTGGGACCTACAAGTACCTGGAGGTGCAGTACGACTGTGTCCCCTACAGTGAGTCATCTTGTTCCTCATGCGACACGGGCCCTTCCCCCTCCCAGAAGCAAGTGAGGAGGAGACACCTTGAACACACACACACACAGGGCCCAGCTGGGCCAGGAACACAGGGATGGCTGGACTGCTCCCCCTCACAGATTCTCTTCGCTCTGACTCCCTTGTCCACTGCCCCACCCACACCCCCACCCTTGACTCTGTCCCCATCCACTGGGCACCTTCAGCTCTTGTTACTCTGGCCTGCTCACCCTGCTTCTTCACCTGCCCTTGGCTTATTTATACACTTCAAGGCCACACCCAAGTACTCCATTTGGCACACTTATTATCCCTCCTCTCCCCAGACCTTGCCATCTAATTCCTCTTCCCCTGCTCTTCCCACATCCCTTCCCGACCACCTCTTACACACAGGCTCTTCCCTCTAACCCCACTTCCTCTCAGCTCCCTCTCCTTTCTCTAATCCTTCTCACTCCTCACAGGCCCCCACTCCTGCCCCTTCCCAATCCTGGAAGCTGAACATTATACCCATAGAGAAGCAGGTCACCCTCTGAGGCCTGGAAGCAGATCTCATGTGAAGGGCTAGGGGCAGCTTCCACAGATTCCTAACTCTTGGTTGGTTTGCCTATTAGCATACTAGTACTTCCTGTCTGCACAGGAAGTGCTGCCATGTTGGACTGAGGGTGGCACCCAGGCATCCTGAGGAAGGTGATCTGGGGAGCCAGGGGCCTGCCATTCTTGAACTTGACCAAAGGAAGCAAACTACCTACAGGGTCTCTCCTCCTCAGTTCCCTACCCTTAACATGGCCCTCTTTCCAGCCCTCATGCTTCCCCACCCTTCCCCATCATCCATTCCCTCCTCTCCACCCCCAGCTTCACATAGCCAACCTGGAGGTAGGGCCCTCTGGGCAGAGGGGGGAGGAGGCAGGGCCACCAGGGTGTCTTGAGTGTGGAGGGCAGGGGCGGGGGAGCAGGAGGCCCTGTGACTCTCCCTCCTCTCCCCTCCCACACCAGCCTTACCCCCAACCCCCAACCTTTGATTTCTCCTCGCAGGTGACCGCAGATGTGCTGGGGGAGATAGGAGCCTCATGTGCTTCCGTAGCTTTCTTCTTTTACTCCTTGCCCTTTCCTTTCAGCGACCGAGGCCTCCAGTCACCGCCTGAGGGGGACGCCCGTCTGATCCTTGAAGCCTCCCCACAGCACTGGGGACACTGCCCACCCCCTGTGGGCTGGGGCAGCAGGGGAAGGGGGACAGGAGTTGGGGAGCACAGCACAGTGGGGAAATCTAGACAGGGTTCGAGGTTCAGTCCTGGCCCTTGGGTTTTCTGGCTCGGAAACTGGGGCAAATGACTTAAATTTCTCTGGGCTGCTGCAGGAGGCAAGAGTCCGGGAGGTCGTGTGTGCAAGGCACTCAGCCCAGGGCCCGCCACAGAGCCCACTCGTGGTGGCAAAGTGCTGGATGTCAACTCCCCCCACAGGGCAGAGACCTCATCTTCAACCCCCTCCCCAGCGCCCAGACCCAAGCCTGGTTCAGGATGTGCTCAGTAATGGTTTGGGTGTCCTTTCAATCCAGCTGAGCCTACACCTTCCTCTGTGATGCTGGGAGGGGATCAAACACCTCTGAGATGCTGCCAGGACTCCGGAGAACATGGGTAAAAGCTCTGTGTGCACCCCCAGCGGGAGATGTGAAGGAAACTGCTCCCGTTCTGTCAGTCATGTTGCTTCACTTCATTGAACCTGTTTCCTCATTTATAGACAGAATTCTTGAAATGCTGCCAGAGGGGTGCTTAGCTCGGTTCCTGGCGCCAGTAAGTGCTGAGCAGTTAGTAGTCGTTGCTTTTCTTCTGACCACTCACCATGACTTTTACTGATTATTATTGCTATTGGTAATCAAAAATAAAACTAACACCAGATGACAAACCCAGTTTCTCCTGAGACCAGGAAGATAAAAAGCAAGAGGGAAAAAAATCTCCTGGTCTAAGTGGCGTCCAAAAGCAAGTGGGAAAAAAAAAAAAATGAGTGGATACCATGCAGGTAAAGAAGCAGGGAAGAGGTGTAGAGACTTCCTAGAGCTGAACCTCTGAGTGTGGGCGGGAGGGCATGACCCATGGAGACCAGGAGGCTTCAGGGAATGGGCAGCCCCCAGTCTGATGGGAGAGAGCTACCTTGAGCCCTGGGAGAGGCAGCGGTACACACGCTTGGGTGTGCATGCACACACACACACTCTCACACTCACAGTCACTCACATGGAGGATGTATCTGGGGGGCTGGGCTAACTCCTGGTCCCAGAAGAAAAGGGCTGGCATTCCAAAGGTGATGGAAGCCAGGCCATGGAACAGGGAGGCCTGGCACTCACTTAGCCCCAGACCTTTCTTTCTCTGAGCACCTCCTGTGTACCAGGTTCTGGGAGAGGCGCTGGGAAGGGAGTCAGACACTGCCCCTCCCAACAGACAGGTGGCAGGAGAGCGAGGCCCAGGTCAGAGGTTCCTAAGGGGCTGGAGGGGCCCAGACCCTGGAGGGAGCACAGCCTGGGCAGCCCCACTTGCCATGGGCTTCAGGGGCTGGGGTGACCCCAGTGCTGGTCGGGGGTGGGTGCGGGGCTACTGTGGGAAGGGCGCAGTGGGTGTGTGGGGCACCCCCCCCCGGCACACGTACCCGACAGGCCCAACTAATGCTGGATTTGCCTTGCAGCTGAGCACAGTCTAACCCGTGCCCCCTTCCTCCCCAGGTGCTGCCCGCCTGCCCATCCCAGCTGTGGGCTGGGGAGCTCCCAGCTCCTGGGCCCCCAGGGGGGAGCTGGGCAGAGAGACTGAGCCTCGGGCTTGCCCCCGGGGGAGTGGGGGAGCGTGTCTGTGCCCCCTTCTGTCTGTGATGTCGCCCCCAGCCCAGCCTCTTCCCTCTCTGCCTCGTCTCCCCCGCGGGGCTCTTGGAGGCCCCGGGCTCCGCCTGTCTGCCTCTCCATCATTCTGTGTCCGACGCCACCCTCTCTCTGTGTTGGCTTCCGGGTGGGGGGGGGCGGCGTTCTGAGGGTTTGGGTTAACGCAGCTGGACTCTTTTTAAGGCCAGCACAGAAGGGGAGAGCGTTCTGCGTGTTTTCTCTGTGGTGCTCCCAGGCTGAGGGAGGCACTGAATCCCCTCCTGGGCCCCCGGTTCTAGCACGAGGGCAGCAGGCAGGGCTGGAGGGGACCAAGGGGTTCCTCCACCCCCCACCATCCCTTCCTGGTGCCCCCTGAGCGGAGCTGCCTCCTGGCTGGGGCTCGCCCTCCCCAGCCTTGCTGCACTGAGGGTGCCCCCTCCGGGCTGAGGGCTTTGTCCGTCTGCCTACCTGTCTCTCTCCCCACCCCGACCCATGTCTCTCTCAGTCTCTGTCCTCCCGTGTGTCTCCCTCCTCCCTGTGACTGTCTCCCCATATCCTCCCTAGGAGGAAAGGACGTGGGGGCGGGGGCTGACGCTACCTTCGGGGTTGGGGAACCAGGAGTGAGGAAAAGAAAGGAAAAGGGGGCGTGTTGCCAGAAAAGAAACGAAAGCAATTTAATCTTTTTTTTTTCTCTTTTTTTCTTGCACATTTTTTTTTTCAATTTGTTTTCTCTCTCTCTTCCGATGCTTAAAGTAGAAGTGGAGCAGAAAGGTAAACGCACTGTTACCAATGCTAACCCCTAACTCAGACTTTGTTTTACCTGTGCCACACTTATGTGACCTGCCCTCCCCTCCGGCCCCTTCTTCTACCCCCCACCCCCAACTCGGTCCAGTCGCTCCCCACCCCACCCCGGTGTCCCCCCCCTGGTGGGGCCAGCCCTGGTGCGACCAGGCAACTCCACCCTCCAGACACCCAAGGGAGCTTCTCTGAGCTCGGGCAGGACCTTCTGCTCTCTGCCTCTGTCTCTCTCTCTCCTCTCACTCTCTCTCTCTCCCTGTCCCTCCTTTCTAGTCCCTGGCCCTTGCAGGGGTTGGGGGGGAACCTGACCTTCTCTCATACTTCTTTTGCCTCCTTCAGGAGAAGTCTATAAGCATCCAGGGTGGGTGGGGAGGGAGGGACCCTCTTCCCTGGCTCCCGACTCAGGGCAGCGGGCACCAGGGGAGCCGTCTGTCTTCTCTTTTCTTCCTGCCCCAACTTTTGTGTCTGGTTCAGGGGAGGCGGGAGGGAAGGGCACCTTTGTTTTCCTTTTGGGGAGCAGATTACCTCCTTCTCCTCCTCCTCTCTCTCTCTCTCTCTCTGTCTCTCTCTCTCTCTGGCTCCTGGTGGTTTAAGTTCCTTCTGGTTTGGCGTTTCCAAGGCCCAGAGCTGTTTCGGAGCACGGAGCACCAGTTTTCCCCACCCCCACCCCATCCTCCACCAGCGGGGGGTGGTGGGGGGCAGCCCCTGGGGAGAGGGGTGTGAGTTGCCCCCAGCCCGGGGAGGGCGCCTACCAGATCACTGGGGGGCCGAGGGGGCGGGGGTGGGCCTCATGGTTGGGGGAGTGAGGGGTGGGGGAGTGTTTGTTTTTTTTTCTTTGGTTCTGAAATACTTGCGAAGCTGCAGTCAGGGTTTCTTCTGGGCTGTTGTGGTTAGAGGACCAGAGAGAGGGGGGTGGGGGAGGCACAGGCTGGGTCTGGGGGCTTCTGTGAGCACCGTAATTTCCACGGCGGGTAGGGAGGGCGGTCGGGCTGGGCTTGGCTGTCACGGAGGGCCGCTACCTCCCCTGAAAGTCTGGGAAATGGACAGCACTGAGGTGGGGATGGGAGAGATGACCTTTCGGGATCACGTTGGCCTTGAAATTACGGTGGTCAGTGGAGGATCCCCTTTGAGGGAGGCAGGGCGGGGTCCCTCCGAGCTGCTCCCCTCCCCATTGTCCCTCCCCCCATCTCATAGAGGCCTGGGCCACCAGCCCACTGCCCTGTCCTCACTGCACCCCACCACTCTCTCCCTCTCTCTTTCCTGGAGTCTCTCCGCCCAGCACCAGACACTCTTCTTGCAGGCCCGGTGGTGGTTGGATACGCAGCCTGGGATCTTTTCTCTTCAAGGGACGGGTGGGAGGAGGCTGGAGGGCAGAGAAGACTTTGGGAGCTTGGCGCTGGGGCAGGGTCCTTACTGGCAAAGGCCCCGAGCAGGCCCTTCCTCATCTTCTCCCTATTCCCCCATAACCTCTAACCACGTTTTCCTTCTCCATGCCCTGCCCACCAAGCCGGGCTCTGAGACCTCCCACTGCCCACCCCCGCCCCCCCCCCCCACACACAAACACATCTGTCAGGCGTCACAAAGCTGGCTGGGGGGTCCGGCTTGGGGAGAGGGAAGACCCAGGCACAGAAGAAAAGGGCAGAGGCCAGTGGGCTGGACAGAAGGTGCAGGCTAACCCCTCGGCACTGGGAACACAGCACTGGAGCCCCAGGCTTCCCTCCCCCTCCTAAAGCAGGGCATGCACCTGGCTGCTTTGTGACCCAAGACCCCTGGATCAGAAAGTCCCTGATACTGTGGAGGGCGGGCTGGAATCCCCAGCCACCCACCTAAGCCTGCTGAAGAATGGGGCTGGAATTAGGGGAATGAGGAATGGTTCCTGGCCAAGCCCCTCTAGCTACTGGGGCCATGCCCCGCCTCAAGCCAGCACCAAGTCCCAGCCCTCTCTTGTCCCCTCGGGCCGGCTGCTTTGGTGACAGGCCAAGCAGGAGCAGAGAATTCACTACAAACTCTCACCCTGGCTGGTCCTCGGGTTCTGCTAGTTGGGCGCTGAGAGGGAGGCCCCCAGCCATCCTGGTTGGAGGGGCCTTGCCACTAGGGGAGGAGAAGGAGGGGAGCCTGGCCACACTGTGCAAGCCCAGACTCCCACCGGGTCAGTAAGGGGAGTCCAGGAGTCGGTGGCACTGGGTCGTGACTGGGCAAGGGTGGGCAGGCCGTTGGTGGCCAACGAGATGCAGTTGAGGTTTTCCTCCTTTTCAGGGAATGGGGGGGTGGGGCGGGGCCCCCCACCTTTCTGACATCAGCGCTGCCTTGGTCCCTCCTCCCGAGCCGGGGATGGTTGCAGGTAAATCGGGTCGGGGAAGGGGAGGTGGGGGGCCTGTCGGGGGCGGGCTGGGTCTTTATCCTAGCACCTGGTTCCCTCCCTGGCCCCCTCTGAGCTGGACCTGGGACTGCCCCCCCAAGGGACCCTCAGTCGGGCCTGGGCCTTGGAGTGAATTCTCTGCTCACCCCCCTCTCTCCTCGCCAGCACTAACTCTTTCTTCCCAGGTGCTCTCCGGTGTGCCTCCCTTGGAGCCAGGACCTCGCCGAGTGCCCCCACACCACCACTTGTCTCTCTTCCCTCCACACAGCTCTCCTCCCCCCTACCCAACTCTCCCTGGAGTCCCCTCCCTCTCTGCCCTCGTCCCACCACCCCTGTGCACCAGTATCAGTGTCTGCTGCTCAATAAACCCTATGAGACCCTGCCGGCTGGGGGCAGGGCTGGGCACCCCTCAGGAGGGGCTGGACTTTTCCGAAAACCCTTCCTCAGCTCCTGATTTCCTGGGTGCTGGGTGGGGGGTTGTCACAGGCTGCGTCAGGAACCTTGGGTGCCTCTTTCACCCTGAAATAGGAGTGCGCTCCTGACACCCACCCACAGTGGGTATGGAAACAAACATCACTCTACCTTGCAGTTTTTGCAGGAGGAAGAAAATGGAGTTTTTTTTTTAAAAAAAAAAACAAAAACATATATATATCTGTGTCCTGGTGTGGTTGGTGAAAGAAGGGACCCTTGACCCTAGCTCTTCCATAGGGGCGCAAATGATGGCAAAGGGACAGGGCCCTAAGTCCCTGGAACCTCAAAGCCACCAGTGGCTGCAATGAGAAAATCTCTCCATCCCCCACTAAAGGCACATGAGACTGACTATGGGATGGTTCTTGCCAAACCCCTTATCCCCAGCCTGTGGGGTCTCTAGCAGCCAGGGAAGGAAAGAGGGGCACCTCCTCCCTCCCTCCCACCACTAACCCTGCTCTTAATGGCCTCCAGGGTTGACATCTCCAGGGAGAGGGGCAGCTGGGCGGGGCAGGGGTCCCAGCCCAGAAACCCCCTTCCCATCACCAGCCCTACCAAGCAACCGTGACTGCAGCAGCAGGAGGGGACAGCCTGGTTCCCCCCGCTGGCCACGTGACCAACTCGCCTCTCTTTCTCCCTCCCTCGCCACCCCGCCCCCTCCCCCCACCCTGCTCCTCCTCTCCGTGTCCTCCCTGCACCTCCCCGCCCGACCCAGTCTTCGTGTGCCCAGGGACCCTGCAGAAGGTGCTGGAACCCACCTCAACCCACGAGTCAGAGCACCAGTCTGGTGCATGGTGCAAGGACCCACTGCAGGCGGGTGACCGCATCTACGTCATGCCGTGGATCCCCTACCGCACGGACACGCTGACCGAGTACGCCTCGTGGGAGGACTACGTGGCAGCGCGCCACACCACCACCTATCGCCTGCCCAACCGCGTGGATGGCACGGGCTTCGTGGTCTACGACGGCGCCGTCTTCTACAACAAGGAGCGCACGCGCAACATTGTCAAGTACGACCTGCGCACGCGCATTAAGAGCGGGGAGACTGTCATCAACACGGCCAATTACCACGACACCTCGCCCTACCGCTGGGGGGGCAAGACCGACATCGACCTGGCAGTGGACGAGAACGGGCTGTGGGTCATCTACGCCACCGAGGGCAACAACGGGCGGCTGGTGGTGAGCCAGCTCAACCCCTACACGCTGCGCTTCGAGGGCACGTGGGAGACCGGCTACGACAAGCGCTCCGCGTCCAACGCCTTCATGGTGTGCGGCGTCCTGTACGTGCTGCGCTCGGTGTACGTGGATGACGACAGCGAGGCGGCTGGCAACCGCGTGGACTACGCCTTCAACACCAACGCCAACCGTGAGGAGCCCGTGAGCCTGGCCTTTCCCAACCCCTACCAGTTCGTCTCCTCTGTCGACTATAACCCTCGCGACAACCAGCTCTATGTCTGGAACAACTACTTTGTGGTGCGCTATAGCCTGGAGTTTGGGCCGCCCGACCCTAGTGCGGGTGAGGACAGCGCGAGTTCACTCCCCAACAGCCCCTGCCCCTGGGTCTCCAGTGGATAGGGGGTGCACTCTGAGCTCCTAGAGGACCTGGAGGTGCTCGGAGGAACCCTGGAGGTCACAGACGTAGCAACCGGACAGGCTGTTTTCAGCACTTTCCAATTAACTTCTCTGATCCTTGCACTCTGAGAGCCAGGGCTTACTGTTGTCTCACTTACAGATGAGGAAACCCAAGCACTGGGTGGGCTTCCCTGCTGGTTCAGATGGTAGAGAATCCGCCTACAATGTGGGAGACCTGGGTTTGATCCCTGGGTCAGGAAGGTCCCCTGGAGAAGGGAATGGCTACCCACTCCAATATCCTGGCCTGGAGAATTCCATGGACAGAGGAGCCTGGCAGGCTACAGTCCATGGGCGTCTCAAAGAGTTGGACACAACTGAGCGACTTTCATCTACACAAGCACTGGGTGGATGTGAGATTAGCTAACTTGCTTATTTGAGAAGCTAGACCAAGGACTCCGGGCTTTTAGCCAAGCTGCACTGAGTCTCCTAAGAGCATTTTGAGCCCTGGAGCCCCTTCAACCCCAGTCTCGGGTGGGAGTACCAGTAAAACAGCAAAGCTGAACTGCTGATATTGACTAGGATTGGGAACCCCTCGGCAGTCTCATTCTAACCCCTCAGCTGCCCTGAACCAGCTCTGCACAGCCCCACAGCTCCAGAAGAGTCCCCTTGAATCAAAAAGGGGGAACTGAGGTCCCCAGAGGGAAGGGATGTGGCCAGGCCAGAGAGCCCAGAGTAAGAGGAGCATGAGGGTGGGAGCCTTCAACACCGCCTTCCTGGCTTGTCCTCTGCGGTTGCTCTCAGACCTCAGAGTACAAATGAGTGGATTTTTGCCCCTTCTGACGCTATATAGTCCCAGGGGTGCATGGGGCCTCTGGGCAGAGAGGGGCTAGGGGAGATCTCCCAGACCTAGTGGGAGACCAACCCTGGGGGTAACCGCATCTCGTATCCCCTCTCCCTTCCAGGCCCAGCCACTTCCCCACCCCTCAGCACAACCACCACAGCCCGGCCCACACCCCTGACCAGCACGGCCTCGCCCGCAGCCACTACCCCACTCCGCCGGGCACCCCTCACCACGCACCCTGTGGGTGCCATCAACCAGCTGGGACCTGACCTACCTCCAGCCACTGCCCCGGCCCCCAGCACCCGGCGGCCCCCTGCCCCCAATCTGCACGTGTCCCCAGAACTCTTTTGTGAACCTCGAGAGGTGCGGCGGGTCCAATGGCCGGCCACCCAGCAGGGCATGCTGGTGGAGAGGCCCTGCCCCAAGGGGACTCGAGGTGAGTGCCAAGCCCAGGTGACCTCTGCTGCAGCTGGCTTGGGGAATGACCACTGCTGGCCTGTCCAGGGAAGGGACAGGGGACATGCTCTAACTCAGCTTGGATGCGCTTAGCTGTCCACCTTCCCTGCCAGAGTGGGCTGTATGCAAGGGTCATGCTTCATGTCTGCAGCTGTGTCCCCAGGAAACAGGCACAGCTCAGTTAGTGCCCTCTGCTCCACCCCTGTCCCCTCCTGCAATTCTAAGCACCTGCCAAGCAAAGCCCTGGATGGACCCTGCAGGGAACCCCTGGGAGGTAATCTGAGTCCTGGCCTCAGACCGAAATGGACACAGGCTCAGGAGCAGCTGGGGGGCAGCACACAGCAGCTGACGCACCAGAGAAGGCAGGGCTGGGACCACAGGCTCCAGAGATCCGAGGGAAGGGCCAGAGAGGCTCTGCGAGAGGTGTGGTGGGGACCGGAAGCCTCCGACTGTGGCAGGCCAAGCTGGAAGAGGAGCGGAGAGGGAGGGTTTAGGGGAAGTGGGTGGCTCATGTCATTTCAGAGTGACACCTCTCTTTGACTGTCTGGCCTGTTTCATGTCCGGTCTTCTGTGCCCCCTCACCTCTCCCCTCACCTGCTTGTCCCCCTCTCTCTGCCATCTCCTTTCTCCCTGCTCTGGCCTATCCTCCTCTCCCTCCCCGTGGCTCCCTTCTCTGTTCCTGTGTGTCTGTCCCTACAGGAATTGCCTCCTTCCAGTGTCTACCAGCCCTGGGGCTCTGGAATCCCCGGGGCCCTGACCTCAGCAACTGCACCTCCCCCTGGGTCAACCAGGTGGCCCAGAAGGTACCACCAGCCACCCCGCTCCCAGACAGGCACACGTGCTTACCCTGCTGGCCCTGGGTGCCCAGGCACAGGGCACAGCAGGGGTGGTGGAACTCCTGGGGAGACAGGCCAGGGTCCACCCCTAGTCTCCAGAGGGGACAGACAGATGGGGAGGGCCAGGGCAGGCAGGGAGAAGGGGCCACAGAGAGGGATGAGAGGGGCTGAGCCAAGGCCGGGTGTGTGGAGAGAGAAGCAAGATGGTCCCTGACGAGACTGGGGGCTCCCCCTCCTGCCTCCTGCAGATCAAGAGTGGGGAGAACGCGGCCAACATTGCCAGCGAGCTGGCCCGCCACACCCGGGGCTCCATCTACGCGGGTGACGTGTCCTCCTCTGTGAAGCTGATGGAACAACTGCTGGACATTCTGGACGCCCAGCTGCAGGCGCTGCGGCCCATTGAGCGCGAGTCGGCCGGCAAGAACTACAACAAGGTGGGCCCGGCAGCAGGGGCCGTGGGGCAGAGGCACTGCCCTGGGAACCTGGGAGACACCCAGCCTGGCACTGCAGAGCCGGGCGGCCACCCACGGCCAGGAGAGGAGAAGGCGGGACAGAGCCCAGGCCGGCTGGGACTCCCTCCTGGATGGTCCTGGGGGTGCGGGGGCTCCCTTAGGCATGGCTCTTGCTCATGGGCTAGCCCCAGGTCAGTGGCAGAGACAGAAGAGGAAGCTCTCTGGTGCCCAGACGTGAGTGTTGGGGTTCGAGGAGAGAGGGGCTGGGAGACCAGGCCTCACCCCACCTCCTTCTTTCCCCAGATGCATAAGCGGGAGAGAACTTGCAAGGACTACATCAAGGTGAGGCCCAGGGGCTCCTGTCTCCGGAATGAGTGGGGCGGGCCCCAGGTGGCACTGGGGATAGAGGCTCGGAGAAGGGGGTGCGGAGCCCAGCTGGAGGGACTGAGGGACACGGGGGAGTCGCAGCATTGCCCCGCCACACTTGCAGGCTGTGGTGGAGACGGTGGACAACCTGCTGCGACCCGAGGCCCTCGAGTCCTGGAAGGACATGAACGCCACCGAGCAGGCGCACACAGCCACCATGCTGCTGGACGTCCTGGAAGAGGGCGCCTTCCTGCTGGCGGACAACGTCAGGGAGCCGGCCCGCTTCCTGGCCGCCAAGCAGAACGTGGGTGAGTGCTGCTGCCAGGTGGGGGCAAATTGGGGGTGGGGGGGGTCCTTGCTCCTCCTGGACATCCAGGGCTACCCTGGCCCTCAACCTTGCCTGGGCCTCTGGACTGTGGACAGGCCTCAACCCTGTGTGCCCTGCCACCCGCTGTCCCCACAGTCCTCGAGGTCACAGTCCTGAACACTGAGGGCCAAGTGCAGGAGCTGGTGTTCCCCCAGGAGTACCCGAGCGAGAACTCAATCCAGCTGTCTGCCAACACCATCAAGCAGAACAGCCGCAACGGTCAGTGTCCGAACCCTGAGCCGGCACCCCAGCTCCTCTCGTGGGGAAGTCCTTAACTCTGATCAGACTGACGACTCTGATGAGAGGTCAGAGCCCATAGCCACACACAGAGGTGTCCTTCATCCAAGTGAGTGTAACATTTCAGGGGATTCAGGGGGACCCCACAAAGCCCCATAGAACCTCAGACAGTTTGGAGGGGTCACTCCTGTGCGACAGCAGCCTGATCCTCAGAGTTTAGGGCAGGTTGTGCCATTTGAGATTATGGCCTAGAGAGGTTAGGGATTTGCTCAAGGTCACACAGAAAGTGAGAGGTGGGTGAGATGTGTCCTGGATTGCTACCCTGCCATTGGGAACTGCCTGCAACTGAGCAGCAGTCCCACGGAAGGGCTCCCAGAGCCCCACTTGCCTGGGCGGCAGCCTGACTTCAAAAGTCCCAGCGGCCAGTGTAACTGGAGGGTGGCACAGCCAGGGGCTGACAACACGCCTGCTGGGCCTGTCCTACCTAGGAGTGGTCAAGGTTGTCTTCATTCTCTACAACAACCTGGGCCTCTTCCTGTCCACCGAGAATGCCACGGTGAAGCTGGCGGGCGAAGCAGGCTCGGGGGGCCCAGGGGGCGCCTCCCTGGTGGTGAACTCACAGGTCATCGCAGCGTCCATCAACAAGGAGTCCAGCCGAGTCTTCCTGATGGACCCTGTCATCTTCACTGTGGCCCACCTGGAGGTGAGCTGAGATGTCCACTCCTTCCGTGAGTGTCTCAGCACCCTCCACTTTCCCAGGCTGCAGATCCATACCCCCCCCATGTGTTCACCCACCCCGAGAGCAAGTTACAACCCCTCCCTGGAGAAGCAGCCCCCCAGCTCCCACCTTAGCAGCTCAGGCCATCTGTCCCAGAGATCTCAGGCTGTGACCTGGAGCCAGAAGCCCCAGGCATGTCTCTCCTGCTTGTCCCCATGGTGGGGTGTTGGGGCTGGGGCTGGACTCTCAGCTCTGACCCCCCGGCCCCCACCCCGCAACAGGCCAAGAACCACTTCAACGCTAACTGCTCCTTCTGGAACTACTCAGAGCGCTCCATGCTGGGCTACTGGTCAACCCAGGGCTGCCGCCTGGTGGAGTCCAACAAGACCCATACCACATGTGCCTGCAGCCACCTCACCAATTTTGCTGTGCTCATGGCGCACCGCGAGATCGTAAGCTGGCCGGAGCCCCACTCCTCCTGGTGGGCCTGCTTGCTGGCTCAGCCTTGCATGGCCTCTTAGCACTGCTTGGGTGGTGCCAGGGAAGGCCACCTTCATGGGCGTAGGGGGGCCTGAGTCTTGCCCAGGGCAGGAGGCCACATGTCTGGCTCTCCCTAGTCCGAGTTCCACCTTCTCCCAAGGCCCACTGGAGAAGTAAGTTGGTGTCAACCTTTGCCATCTCTCCACAAGCCTGTCAGAGCATGGGAAGTGAGCGTGCCACTTGTAGAGGGGTGGGGGGCTGGCTAGTTGACCGAGGTGGGGTGGAAGGCCAGGTAGGTGGCAGAAGGCCCAGTGGGCTGCAGCTTGTGGCCCCCGGCCTAGCCCTTGTGTGCGTGCAAGGCCAGAGGTGCTCAGCGTGCCCCCTGCTCCTTCCCCAGTACCAGGGCCGCATCAATGAGCTGCTGCTGTCAGTCATCACGTGGGTGGGCATCGTCATCTCCCTGGTCTGCCTGGCCATCTGTATCTCCACCTTCTGCTTCCTGCGGGGGCTGCAGACCGACCGGAACACCATCCACAAGAACCTCTGCATCAACCTCTTCCTGGCGGAGCTGCTCTTCCTTGTCGGGATAGACAAGACTCAGTATGAGGTGGGTGGGACTCTGGGGCAGGAGTGGAAGGGACGGGGAGGAGAGGTGTGATGCCCACTGGCCGGTCGGCGGCCAGGGCAGCCCCTCACCTGTGTTGCTTCCCAACCCCTGCCCCCAGATCGCCTGCCCCATCTTTGCGGGCTTGCTGCACTACTTCTTCCTGGCCGCCTTCTCCTGGCTGTGCCTGGAAGGTGTGCATCTCTACCTGCTGCTGGTGGAGGTGTTTGAGAGCGAGTACTCCCGCACCAAGTACTACTACCTGGGCGGGTACTGCTTCCCTGCGCTGGTGGTGGGCATTGCGGCTGCCATCGACTACCGCAGCTATGGCACTGAGAAGGCGTGAGTGTCCCCTCCACCCCTCCACCCCGTCTCTCCTCCTTCTGGTTCCCTGCTCAGCAGCCTCCCTTGGGCCAGGACCCTCAGGACACTGGTCTCCTTTCTCCTGAGCTCTGGGGCCCAGCCATTAGAGTCCCTGGGCCCTGGGAGTCAGAGGGAGGGAAGGGTGCACCCCTTCTCCCCTGCCCGCCTCACTTCTCCCCTCCAAGCCCCACACCTCTCTTCCCGGCCCTGCTTCCTTTACAGTTGTTGGCTCCGAGTGGACAATTACTTCATCTGGAGCTTCATTGGGCCCGTATCCTTTGTTATTGTGGTGAGTTGGAAGGCAGTATCCCCAGCATTGAGTCTGTTCATCCAGACCAGCTCTGACCCCTAGACCCCCATCCTCCCCAAGCCCTTGAAAACTGAGCAGCCAACTGAGGCAAAAAGAGCAGCTTGCGTCTGTAAAGCTCCAGCACTGAGGTCTGTCTGTCTAGGAGCTGTGGTGTGAGCTCCTGCTCTGTGTCAGGCCCCGGGCTCTGTCCCCCCAGCCCCGAGAGCCACATTAACAGGCACCTAGGGGCAGGAAATGGCAACCCACTGCAGTATTCTTTCTTGGGAAATCCCACGAACAGAGGAGCCTGGGGGGTATAGTCCATGGGGTCGCAAAAAAGTTGGACATGGCTGAGCACACACACCAGCAGAGGGCACCCTGAAGCAGGGGCTGGCGGCTGGGATTCGGTCAGGAACCGCTGCCCAGAGGCAGAGGGGCCGCGAGCCAGCCCTCCCCTTGCCCTCCCGCAGGTGAACCTGGTGTTTCTCATGGTGACTCTGCACAAGATGGTCCGGAGCTCGTCCGTGCTCAAGCCTGACTCCAGTCGCCTCGACAACATTAAGTGAGCACCCCTCCCCGCACCCCTGCCCTGGCACCTCTGAGCTGGGCCAAGCCTCTCCCAGGCTTTCCTGAAACGTGGTGTTCTCACCTCTGGGTTGCTTTTTAAGGACGAAGGTGGTGTTTTACTATGTTCTTTCTGTGTCTGTTTAACAAGTATTAGAAAACACGGTGTTAGCCCATCCAATGAAGGTTTCAGGCACATCGCCGCTTTGGGTGAGACTGAGTTCACAGAGCAAGCACAGGGAGTGCCCTGGAGGTCCGGTGGTCAGGATTCAGTGCTTTCACTGCCAAGGGTGTGGGTTCAGTCCCTGGTTGGGGAGCTAAAGATCCCGCAAGCTGTGCAAGGTGGCCAAAAAAAATACGTGAGTCCATTTCAGGGTACCTTAAAGACATATAGGCAGCAGAAGATAGATTAAAGGTTTGGAAGTGTGGCCAAGAGGATGAAGGATGCAGGAGAATGACCGGCTATTCAGAGAACCCTGACCCCCCGACCTCCACATGCCCCCCAGGCCTAGCTGGGCTGATGAGTGTCGCTGGCCAGGCCTGCTCATGCCAGGGCACCGTCCAGACTTGCTGAAATAGGGATGCGCAGCAGGGCCCTGGGGGTGGTGTCCCCGACGGCGGGGACTCTGACGTCCTATCTCCTCCCCATCCCACCCCCAGATCCTGGGCCCTGGGGGCCATTGCACTGCTCTTCCTGCTGGGCCTCACGTGGGCTTTCGGCCTCCTCTTCATCAACAAGGAGTCGGTGGTCATGGCGTATCTCTTCACCACCTTCAATGCCTTCCAGGGGGTCTTCATCTTTGTCTTTCACTGCGCCTTACAGAAGAAGGTAAGTTCCTGGGAAGGGGGCCAGGGGCCTGCCTTCTGCAGCGGGACCTGTGTCTTCCTGGAGGGAAGCACAGGTTCAGGCAGGTTCTAGCCCATGGTGAGGAGGGTTCCGGAAGAGAGCAAGACACAGGAGCCCAGAGGAATGAGAAAGCAAGACAGATGTGGGGAGTCAGGAGAGCTCAGGGCAGGGACACGGCTTAGGGTGTAGATCAAGCCTGTGGAGGAATACGGCTCTGGGTGCCACCCAGACAGAACATTTCCTACTTTAATAGTTGCAGGGTAAACCATGAGTTTTGTGGTGACAGGAAGTTTCCTTTTTAAATAAAGGGTGTTAAAGTCTGAATCTTAAAAATAAAATAAAGAGGTAACAGAAGCAGAGGAATGTGGAGAAGAGCGTACAGGCTGTAGATTCAAGACGGAAGCCAGGGAAACGGAGCCAAGGAGTGTTAGACTTCATCTTGAAGGCAGTGGGGAGCCCCAGTCAGGCCGTTGTTGGTCTCAGAGGACAGTGAGGTGGGTGACGGCTGCACAGGGGAATGAAGCAGGCAGGGGTCACTGGTCTTGGCTGCAAGGTCAGCTGTGTTCCTGTTCTGATGACAGGTCCTCACTGGGCGCACAGCGACAGTGGCATCCTTACAGGGCTCCCCCGCCGGCCCGCGGGGTCCGCCCTGGGATCCCCCGTTTCTCCCCGTTCCTCCAGCCACGCTCTGTCTTCTGTCCGCAGACACTCAGGCGTGGGCCTCCCTCAGGACTTGTCCCCTGCCCCTCCCCAGATATCTGCGGGGCCCGCTGCCTCGTTTCTTTCAGGTCTTTGCCAAAATGTCTCCTTAGTGAGTGCCCCCGCTCCCCCATCTGTTGGAAATCACCACCCGCCAGCCCTGCCTAAGCCCCAGCCATGCCTCTCTGGGCAGACAGCCCACACTGAACCTGTAGATGTGTTCAGTCTGTATCTGCTGGAAGATGCCAGCTCTGAGAAGGAGGGCTTTGTTTCTGATTTGCATTTGTCCTTGGGGCCTAAACCACACTTGGCGCATAGAAGATGCTCCTTGAAGGCCTGCTGAGCGAATGAACAGATGAGAGCGTAATGGGGAAGGTGGAGAAAGGAAGATGGGCCTGAGTGAGAAGAGAGCGGCAGGCGGGGATGGCGGGGTTTCTGCTGCCCACCAGCAGCCTGGTCTCAGGCGTCTGCCGAGGCCGGGGCTCCTGCTGCCAGCTGCCCGCCCCCCCCCCACCCCCCGCCCGCAGGTGCACAAGGAGTACAGCAAGTGCCTGCGGCACTCCTACTGCTGCGTCCGCTCCCCGCCCGGGGGCGCGCACGGCTCACTCAAGACCTCGGCCATGCGGAGCAACGCCCGCTACTACACAGGGACCCAGGTACAGGCAGGGCCCGTGCCCGGGCTGAGGGCCAGACCAAGCACCCCAGGCGCAGGGCAGCTCTCCGCCCAGGTCCCTGGTGGTGCCCGTCAGGCGCGGGGAGGATGAGCGGCCCGAGTGCCCTTCATGTCTGGGTTATGTCCCCAGAGCCGAATCCGGAGGATGTGGAACGACACCGTGAGGAAGCAGACGGAATCCTCCTTCATGGCGGGAGACATCAACAGCACTCCTACCCTGAACCGAGGTGAGGGGGCACTCCTGAGCCCCGCCTGCGCTCCCTTTGAGGTTCTCCCAGCTGCCTTGTGACCGCCTCCCTCCTGGGCAGGTACCATGGGGAACCACCTGTTGACCAACCCTGTGCTGCAGCCCCGTGGGGGCACCAGCCCCTACAACACCCTCATTGCTGAGTCAGTGGGCTTCAACCCCTCCTCGCCCCCAGTCTTCAACTCCCCAGGTGAGAGAGAGCATGCTGGTGCTGGCACAGGGTGCCAGGTCTGGGGGTGGGGAGGGTCTCTACGGGGGGGCACCCTCTCGCCTCCCGAACTGGACGGAGCCTAGACCTGGCATTCTGAGCTTGCTCTCACCTTCTCTCTCTTCCCTCCTGGCTGGCACCTGCAGGGAGCTACCGGGAACCCAGTAAGTGTGACTGTTTCCTGGTGACATTTCCAAGGGTGGGACAAGAGAGGAATGCGACAGCAGCCCCCTTAGGTGACCACACCTCAGAGAGAAGAACTGGGGTGCCCCCCCACAGACAGGAGTCTCTGGCTTGGCAGCCGGCTGGATGATGTGGCATTAGGTGGGGAGTCACGGTGATGGAGATCACAGGAAAGGGACCTGGCCACCCAGGCGCCTCATACTGCTGAGTCTCCAAGTCCCCAGGTGGGAGGGGACCCTGGGGAAATCGGTCCCCACCCCCACTAACCGTCTGCTGAGCTGGTTCCCCACTGCCAGTGAGGAAGAGAGGGAATAGAAGACCCCAGACCCCAGGGACGGGGTGAACCCAGGGAAAGCCAGGTGAAGACAGACACCCACCTCCCACGTGGCCCACATCCCTTCCACTGCCCGGCTCTCCTCCTGAGCCGCTCCCTTCCGCCTGCAGAGCACCCCTTGGGAGGCCGGGAAGCCTGCGGCATGGACACGCTGCCCCTCAACGGCAACTTCAACAACAGCTACTCCTTGCGAAGCGGGGATTTCCCTCCCGGGGACGGGGCCCCTGAGCCCCCTCGAGGCCGGAATCTGGCCGACGCCGCTGCCTTCGAGAAGATGATCATCTCGGAGCTGGTGCACAATAACCTGCGGGGGGGCAGCAGCGGAGCCAAGGGCCCTCCACCACCGGAGCCCCCTGTGCCACCAGTGCCAGGGGGCAGCGGGGAGGAAGAGGCCGGCGGGCCCGGGGGCGCTGACCGGGCAGAGATCGAACTTCTCTACAAGGCCCTGGAGGAGCCACTGCTGCTGCCCCGGGCCCAGTCGGTGCTGTACCAGAGCGATCTGGACGAGTCGGAGAGCTGCACGGCGGAGGATGGAGCCACCAGCCGGCCCCTCTCCTCACCTCCAGGCCGGGACTCCCTCTACGCCAGCGGGGCCAACCTGCGGGACTCGCCCTCCTACCCGGACAGCAGCCCCGAGGGGCCCAGTGAGGCCCTGCCCCCACCCCCACCCGCACCCCCTGGTCCCCCTGAAATCTACTACACCTCGCGCCCGCCGGCCCTGGTGGCCCGGAACCCCCTGCAGGGCTACTACCAGGTCCGGCGGCCCAGCCACGAGGGCTACCTGGCGGCCCCTGGCCTTGAGGGGCCAGGCCCCGACGGGGACGGGCAGATGCAACTGGTTACCAGTCTCTGAGGGACCTCATGGACCGGGGGCTGGTGGCCCGGGCCAGGGAGGGGCCCCTGGGCGGGGCTCGTGGGAGAGGGAGACTGATGGAGACAGTGGCTGATGGGCCACTCTCTCCAGGCGCCCCTTGGCCGTGGGCCCTCCAGGCCCCTTGGGGGCTGCGCTGTGGGGGCCCGAGGTGCAGGGTTCACAGACAGGGTTTCCCACCAGCCATGTGCACCAGCTCAATTCGGGGGAAGTGCAGTGAGGAGCCAAGAGGCCCCCAGGGGAGTGAGGAAGGAGACATTGGAAGGGTGCAGCCCACCCTTGACTTCCCCCACCCCCTCCCCGACCCTTCCTGCTCCCTGGAGGGAAATGAGGATTCTGCCTGCCCTGGGCCAAAGGCCCTGCTGGATGAAGCCTGTCAGCTGCTCCTCTCTTTGCAGCCGAAAGTGCTGCCGGCTGCACCCAGATGGAGCAGTGGGCACAGGACAGATGGACAGGTTCCTCTGCACTCCAGTTCCCTGCTCCTTGGAGACTGGGGCCGCTGGCCTGGGAGAGCGCCCTCGGGGAGAAAGCCCCAGGGCGAGAGGAACGGGCGGTTGTGGCTGGTGGTTTACAGGTGGAACTTTCTTTGAAGCTCCTTCTCTCTGCTCTTCATCCCTGCTTTCCCCGGCAAGCCTGCCTCCGCAGCCCTCCCTGAGTGCACCCAATGACCCCCTCCCTTGGGGTGACTCCTGATGAAGCACAACTCCCCGCAGGGCCCCCAGCCCACAGGGGTGGCCGTATTTGAGCAGTTCCCAGTCCTGTGGGCTCGGCTATCGGGGGAGCAGATTTTGGGTCTGGAGCTCCCTGGGGAGTGGGTCCTGGGCTTGGATCTTTCCCTAGGGGGCCCTCTTACCCCCCTCCTCTCTCTTCTCCTCCTCCTCTTCCCCCATTGCTGTAAATATTTCAATGAAATGGAAAAGAAAAAAAAAGACAAAAAAAAAGAAAGAAAGAAAATCTCATCACTTGAAGCCACCGGGAGCCTGCGGCCCGGCCAGCTCGGGATTTGTCCGGAGCAGAGCTGCGCCGCTGGGCCCTGGCAGCCAGGACTTCTCCATGTATGTGTGCATCCCCCAGCCGGGGTGGGCGGGCCACCAGAGCAGCTTTTTACAATCCAGAGACAAAATCTAGAAGCAACATCGAAACAAAGAACCCGTTTCCTTGCCCCCCGGCACCTGGTTCTGTCGCCCCCCACAACCCTCCCGGTTCGCCTCTCCCTGGCATCAGTTAGCCCTCCTGGGGCGTGTACCTCACTGCCTGCCCCAGGGCTCGGCCCAGTCTCCCCTGCCCCTCCCCGTGGCCTGGGGAGGCACCCTCACGCCCAAAGATGCTTCTGCTGAGATGGCTGCGCTGTCCCTTTGACTTCCTGCTTCTTGTATATTGCTTCTGGGACTGAGGGCCTGGGAAGAAGGGGCTGATTTCCTGCCTAGAGAAGTTGACGGGAAGGAAAATGAGGGCAGCGGTGTTTGCTGGGGGCGGGTAGGACTGGGAAGGAAGGAATGGGAGTGGTGAGGTGGTCTTTCACCAGGTGGGGAGGCTGAAGCTGAGAGGTCGCCTTGCCTCCCCTCCACCCTCCCGCAGGAGAGGCAAAGCCAGGTACTAGGGCCTGGCTGGGGTGTCTCCTGAGGACCTCCCTGCCCCCTCTCCAGTCTGTCTCCCTGGCCTTTCCAGCAACCCTCCCCCCACCTCTTTGGAGGTAGCGTAGTCCCATTGCCATAGCCCAGCCCTGTCATTGCCATTTCCCCAGGGGTAGCCCTCCACCTTTGCTCTGACTCCTCATCTCTTTTGTCCCTCTTTTCTCACAAGTGCCATGAGTTTTCAAACATCTTCGGGTCTCAGCCTGCTGCTGCCATGAACTTCTTTGGGTTCAGGGGGAGGGACTCTAGGGAGGAACTGGGGAAAGGGTTGGAGGGGTGGCTGGAGGGACCCTTTTTGCTGCTAGAAAGCCCCTCCCTTCTCCTGAGGAGCTGGGGCTGGCTGGTCCCCATCAGTTAGGGGAGAAGGGGCCAGACCAAAGAAGCTGGTTTGTCCCATGCCGGGGGACAGGAGTGGGGAGAAGGTAAGGCTGGGTTCCATCTGTTTTCTGGAAGGGAGGGTTAACCCCTTTCACCAGACCATGGGCAGGTCTGAGCGGAGGGGAGGAAGGATGGGAACGGTCTCGCCCAGGTGGCTCCTTGAGGAAGGTATGGGGCAGCTCCACCGCTTCCCTTGACTTCATTAGGCCAGAATTCCTCTGTGGAGACTAGAGAGCTGCTGGGAGACGAGGGTAGGTGGAAGGGTGGGCCTGGCCCAGGCATCAGCCAGGCTATAGAGTCAGGCCTCCTCTGGCACCAGCAGAGAGGTCTGGAAGAGCTGGGGGTGGCGGGGGTAGAGGTCCCGGGGACTGGAGGCAAGCAAGGCGCCCAGCTTCCTCTTCCCTGCCCAGTCCTTTTCTCTCTCCAGACTGACAATCAAGGGGAGAGAGAGGGTGCAGCGGGTCCCGGGGCTCCCACTCCAGGCAGAATCCCCAAGGTGGGCTCCCAGGCCTCAGAGCTGTGTGGCAGGGCCCCCTGGTCGGTAGGTCTGGACATGCCGCAGTCCAGCACGAGGCTACCCTGAGCGCCCAGGTGTCCCCCCACCCCCGCCAGACCTGGTGCCTTGACGCCCCCACCCCAGCTGGGACAGTGTAGAGAAGGAAGGGTCTTGGTTTCCTCTCCTACTCCCTTCCTTGGGCTCCTGAATTCATTTGCTTTGAAATCTTGTTAATTATTTTTCTTCGGGTTTGGTGTTTTTTTTGGGGGGGGGGGGTTGGTTTTCCTTGCCTTCCTTTCTCTCAGTGTCTCCACCTCTTCCCCTGTGTCTTTCTCACTGTCTCTGTGTTCCTCTTCTCTCACCCTCAGTTTCTCTCTGTCCATTCGGGCCTCCTCCCCTCTTCTCCCATGACCCCAGTCCCTCCTTGGTCTCCTTTTCGATATGCCAAACCAATTTTGGGTCGAGTGCATTTAACGAGAACAAAACAAAAGGCTCATAACAACAAGAACGTTTCAGAAAAAAACAAAAAGTTTTAAAAAAAATTGTTGAGTCAAAAATCAATAAAGAAATTAAGATTTCTTGGAATGACAAGAGTGGCATGACTCATTGAGGTGGGGGGGGCGGTTGGGGGGTGTGGTGAGTGAGTGGCTCTTTACAGAGCATCCCTGTGAGGCTGTGACACAGTGAGGAACCTGCACTGCCGTTCAGAACCCATGGCAGAGGCCTGGTGCGTCAGCCAGCCATCCATGTTCACAGCACTTGGTGGGCTCAAGGGCCTAGCTGGGCAATTCAGGGGCAATTTCCCTCTCAAGCCTCACAAATGCTTTGGGTGGAGGGTGCTTGTGCTCCATCTGACAGGTGGGGAAGCAGGCCTACAGCACCTGGATGCACGTCCCAGTCTCTGGGCTAGGCCACTGTGCCACATGGTGTCTCAGCCAAGCCCTTCTGGGCCTGGACATCTGTCCACAGGCTATGTTAAGAGCCAAACCCAGGAACCATACGCTGCAACTTGTGTGATTCCAACTGCCATTCCTGGACTCCCACATGTTACTGGAGTGGTGCATTTTTGATCGTGACAGCACAGTGGAATGGCATCATGTGTATCTCACTTTCTCAAATACAGGAGCCAATATTCAGAAAGGAATGACCAAACAGTCCTAGAACCTCTCTCTATGTCCGTCTGCCCTCAACACAGGCATCTGGGGTACCACCCTCTGTCATTCCTCTCCCCAGCTACTCCTTCCCAGTCTCCATGCCGGTTCCCTCTCATCTCCTGACCTCTTAATGCTGACAGGCCCAAGGGTTCAGCCTTGGACCTTTACCTACACTCACTCCCTGGAAGATCTCATCCCATTTCATGGTTTTAAATAAAGTTGACCCTTCAGCAACATACCACCACACAGGTCCACTCAGATGAGGATATTTTTTTAATAAGTATATTGGAAACATTTTTGGAGATTTGCAACAATTGGTAAAAACTCAGGTATAGCCTAGAAATATTTTTAAAAAATTAAGAAAGGTATATCATGAATGCATAAAATATAGAGATACTATTTTATCATTTATTACTATAAAATGTGGGCTTTCCAGGTGGCTCAGTAGTAAAGAAACCATCTGCCGATGCAGGAGACCCTGGGTCGATCCTTGGGTGGGGAAGATCCCCTGCAGAAGGAAATGGTAACCCACTCCAGTATTCTTGCCTGGGAAACCGCCTGGACAGAGGAGCATGGCGGGCTACATTCCGTGGGGTCACAAAAGAGCCGGACATGATTTAGTGACTAAACAATCATAAAATATATACATATCGATTATAAAAAGTTGAAGTTAAAACTTATCAAAACTTTCGGACTTACAGACCATACATGGTGCCACTGACCACACAAGGCTCCCATAAAGCAATCGTTGCTGCTGCTTCATTACCAATGAGTGAAGCATTATACCTGTAAATAAAAATGAACTTCTTTTTCACAGTTATCTAATTTCATTTTTGATGTCCACTGTTAGGAATATGTGTAACATCTACAGTGTTTTTTTTGTATCATATAAGAAAATACTGATGTAGGTACTGAGAGACAATTCATCTTGTAGACAGATAAGGTAAACTTATGGTATTGATAACTATAGTACAGTATTGTAAATGTATTTTCTCTTCCTTATGATTTTCTTAATAGTTTCTTTTCTACAGCTTATTTTACTTTAAGAATACAGGATATAATACATATAACATACAAAATATGTATTAATTTACTTTATGTTTTTGGTAAGGCTTCCAGTCAACAGTAGGCTATTAGTAGTTAAGTTCTGGGGGAGACAAAAGTTATACATGGAGGGACTGATCTGGCAGTCCAGTGGTTAAGACTCTTGTGTTTCCACTGCAGGGGACTCAGGTTCAACCCCTGGTGGGGGAACATGCTGTGTAGTGCAGTCAGAAAAAAGAAAAGTTACATATGGATTTTTGATTGCACCAGGGTCAGCACCCCAAACTCCTGCATTGCTCAAGGTCAGCTGTACCATCTATTCTACTGATGATTTCCAAATGTAGAGCTCCAGCCTGAACTTCCATCTCGAGCTCTAGATTCATTTACATCTAATGAACCACTCCACATCTTCCCCCGGGTGTCTGGTGAGATCTCAAATGTAATGTGTCCTGAAGCCAGCTACACACACCTGCTCCAGTTCCTCCTAATGTAATGTGTCCTGAAGCCAGCTATACACACAGACACACACACATACCTGCTCCAGTTCCTCCTACCGGCTTCACCTTGGTTAACAGCAAGTCCATCCTGAGATTCAAGATAAGACCCTGGAGCCCCCCTTGAATTCACTCACTGTTTCATACCCCACGTCTAATCTGAAGCAGATGCAATGGTGGCTCTAACTTTAAAGTACCCAATTAACTAGTTCTTACTACCTTGGTTCAAGCCCCCACCGTCTCTCACCAGGACCATGGTAACAGTCCACGAACTAGCTCCCTTGTCCCTCTTCAGGCTTTTCTCAACACAGAAACCAAAGTGATCTCAATAAGCATACTTTTGTCCCTCCTCGGCTTAAAGCCCGGAAGGCCTCCTCCTGGCCCAGACAAAAGGGCCAGGACAGCAAAATGGCCCACAGGCTCTCCAGCATCAGATCTCACCCCCATGGCTCTCCTCCTTCCCTCCACTCTAGTCACACTGGGGTCTTCACCATCCACAAACATGCAGGCACTCTCCTGTCTGCCTCAGGACCTTTGCACCAGCTGTTCCTAGGGTTCACCTATTCTCCTGGCAGGGCATATGAAAATCAGAGCTTCCCAGCAGGCCTTACCAGGCTACTCCATTTAAATGGCAATTGCTGCTCCAGAATTTCCCACCCCGTCTTGCTTTGTCTCCCATCTCACAAACTATCTTTTTTGCTTGTTTACTGTCTGCCTCCCAAACTAGAATATAATGCACAAGTCACGTCCAATTCTTTGTGACCCCAAGGACTATACAGTCCATGGAATTCTCCAGGCCAGAATACTGGAGTTGGTAGCCTTTCCCTTCTCCAGGGATCTTCCCAAACCAGGGAAGACTGCAGGCGGATTCTTTACCAGCTGAGCCACAAGATAAGCCCAAGAATATAATGCATAAGGGTCTTTTTCTTTTCACTGCTGTTTCCTACTGTTTAGCACAGTGTCTGACATACTGTAGGTGATCAATGAATATTTGTTAAAAGACATAAAGCTGAATTGAGCATCAGACACAGAGTAGGCCTGAGATAAGTTAAAACCCTTCCCTCAGCAGCTCTCAGCTCCCACACACTGTTCTGTGTGATGCTGATATTAGTTCAGCAAGGCCCTGACACCTAAGTTCAACAGTTTAGTTAATGCCCAACGATATCCTATGCTGACGAGGAACTAGTTCTACTGGACTTACTGAAAGATGCTCTGTGAGAAAATTCAGGAGATTTAAGCATAGTTGAACTTAATTGTATATGATTCTGACCTCATGCTCTTTGAAATTTAATCCTGGCATAAGATGAGATTCTACAACAAGGCCAGTTCTTCCACCTTTTTGCCCTTTACTCTCCCAGCACTGCACACATGACTCCTTCCTCCGCACATACAGTGAAACCTGCTGTGCCTGACAACCTGTGACCCTCAGGGCTTGTTAGGCACCCGTCCACACTGGGGGCAACGATATGCACGTGCCCAGGAACAATAACACTTATGTTGAGACTCCTTTCAAAGCTCTTTGCTACATTTCATCTTAATTATCATATGTTATTATCCCCACATATCAGATGAGGAAACTGAAGTTAAGAATGATTAAATGACTTACTCAAGTAAGATTACTAAGCAGTTCAAAGTGTCCACACCCTGTAGATACCTTACGTATACTGTCCAATTTAATCCTTCCAACCACCCAACGAGACAGGTTTTACTTAGTTCCATTTTACACCTACAGAAGCTGAAACATACTGACGTTCACCTGGCTAAAAGAGAAATTGGACCAGGCCTCCATCTTGGTCTTCTGACCCCAGGGGCTGCATCTAGGGTTGTCTGCACTCAGCTGCAGTTTCCCAGCACCTCCCCCCCACTTTCTGCCAAGCCCACTAGGCACAGACTAAGGGGGGCTGACTATATGGGCTCC
This sequence comes from Oryx dammah, assembly GCF_014754425.2. Classification (NCBI taxonomy): domain Eukaryota; kingdom Metazoa; phylum Chordata; class Mammalia; order Artiodactyla; family Bovidae; genus Oryx; species Oryx dammah. Next base: position 97,575,721 of record NW_024070189.1, on the reverse strand, counting down.
CCACATCAGAGGAGATGCCCACAAACTGTGCCGCACCCTGATGGTCCCTACATAGCTAGTATGTTAGAGGACTATCCAGAGTGGACTCATGTGATTTAAGCTAGAGGGAAGGCCCTGATGCAGAGCAATGGAGGATTCTCTCAGATACCCAAAGGACTGAAAGCACTGGAGCCTCTGCTGTTGAGAAAACCTATCTCCCACGAACTCTTGGGAAGATTTAGAGGTGCTAGGCTGAGGCTACCCCTTTATCCCCACAATATCCTCAAGCTTATTCTCTTTTTAAAATTTATTTGGTAATTAAAGGATAAATGCTTTACAGAATTTTGTTTTCTGTCAAACCTCAACATGAATCAGCCATGTGTGTGTGTTAGTCTCTGTCGTGTCTGACTCTTTGCAACCCCATAGACTGTAGCCTGCAGGCTTCTCTGTCCATGGGATTCTCTAGGCAAGAATACTGCAGTGGATTGCCGTTCCCTTCTCCAGAGGATCTTCCCGACCCAGAGATCGAACCCTGGTCTCCTGCATTGCAGGCATTCTTTACTATTTGAGCTATAGGGAATCAGCCATAGGTATACATACGTCCCCTCCCTCCTGAACCTCCCTCCCATGTTCCCCCTCTAGGTTGATATAGAGCCCCTGTTTGAGTTCCCTGAGATACATTATTCTTTTTTCTTTATTTTTGGCTGCACTGGGTCTTCGTTATTGCACACGGGCCTTCTCTAGCTGCGGTGAGTGGGGGCTGCGCTCGAGCTGCAATACACAGGATTTCTCGTGGCTTCTCCTACTGTGGAGCATGGGCTCTAGAGCACATGGGCTTCAGGAGCTGCAGTGCCTGGGCTTAGCTGCCCTGTGGCACGTGGAATCTTCCTGGACCAGATACTAAACCTGTGTCCCGTGCATTGGCAGATGGGTTCTTAACAGCAGGGTCACCAGAGAAGTCCTCCTCAGGCTTATTCTGCTCCTCTCTCACCTTTTCAAACATCTCAGTCATGGCAACAAGCTGCAATGACAGGACCCGCTCCCACCTGTATCCCTTCGTACGTCACTGGACCTCTTCTTGATGAAAACCCTTGTAACCACGACTCTTCCATCTGTCTTGCCCCACTGTTTTCCACCACCCTTTGCCTCTGTCCAAGTGATCCCAGCTTCTCACAACTGAAACCCTCATGTTAAGCCAACCAGTCCTCTCCTGGGAATTGATCCTAAGGAAACACCCATGTGCATGAAGACTGCAACAAGAAGGTTCACTGCAACAAGGCTTCTAAGAGTGAAACACTAGATAATCTAAAATTTCAGCACAGAGAACTGTTATGTGAATAATGCACATCCATATGCAGCCACTCAAAATGATAATGTAGAAGAACACTAAATGATGTGAAAATATATTCATAAGAATCCTAAGGATAAAAACCTATATATAAAAACAAGGTAAAGTATGACTTTACTTTTGTTGTGATGGCATGTATATACAAAAAGTGTGTATATGCAGAATACAAAGCTAAGCATCAGAATATTAACAGGGGTAACTGTAACTTTCTTGAAACTCTGTATTTTAAAAATTGTTTGCATTACACATATATTACTTTTCCAACAGGAAAAAGTTCTTGTGTGTCCTACTTTCTATGGAGGAACAAAGGCCAAGGATAACCAACACAGATGGAAGAAGAAAGAACAAGGTGGGGAATTAGCCTTGCCAAGACTGGTTATAGTGTGTTAATATTTCACACAATGGGGTGTTGGCAGGGGAAGAGACAAAGAGTCTGAGGGAAGAGACCTGTGGCTAGATGGAAACTTGCTCTAGGCAGAGATTACAAATCACTAGGAAAAGGACTGGAGAAGGCGATGGCAGCCCATCCAGTACTCTTGCCTGGAAAATCCCATGGACGGAGGAGCCTGGTGGGCCGCAGTCCATGGGGTTGCGACTAGTCAGACACAACTGAGGGACTTCACTTTCACTTTTCACTTTCATGCATTAGAGAAGGAAATGACAACCCACTCCAGTATTCTTGCCTGGAGAATCCCAGGGACGGCGGAGCCTAGTGGGCTGCCGTCTATGGGGTTGCACAGAGTCGGACACGACTGAAGCGACACAGCAGCAGCAGGAGCAGGAAAAGGATGGATTAATCCAGAGGATCTGACATTTTCTGGTCTTGAGCTCCCTTCACTCTTTTAAAAACTTATTTTAAAAATAATGGTAGGGAGGGGGTTGTCTGGGAGGAGCACAGAGGATTTTATAATGAATATATGTCACACATTTGTTGAAGTCCACAGAATGTACACCAAGAGTGAACCTTTCTGTAAGTTGTAGATTTTAGGTGATAATGATGTGTCAGTATAGGTTCATCAATTGTAACAAATTCACCACTTCGGTGGTGGATGTTAACAGTGGGGGATACTATGCATGCGCGAGGCAGAAGCGGATGTGAGAACGAGAGGCAGAAGGGGATGGGAGAAATCTATCATGAACCTAAAACTGCTCTAAAAAATTAATTTTAAAAAAATTAATGAGGACCCTAATGAGCTGTTCTTTATGGGACTAGAGGTTATATCTATTTATGTTTATTAAGTTGGAAATTAAAACTGAGAAAAATTTAAAATATTTAAATTAGGTAATAAATCTTTTAAATGTTAAACTAACCTATTTTATTAAAAATAACTGTATATTTTTAAAAAACAGGTAGTGAAAAGAATGGCATTGTTTTACATTTTTGTAAAGCTCCTACCCTCTAGCATAATGAAAGAGCTGGATTCTCACATAGGTTTCTACAATCAACCTGTTGCAGTATGCTGTCGTGGTTGAAGTATATGAAGAAAAGCCAGCCTAACAAAGACATATAGTTGGAAAAGGGAGGAGTGTTATAGACTTTTCAACTAATTTGGGATATTTTACTTGGTTACTATACCAAAACTCAACAAGTGGTGGTGTATTAAGTTAGTTACAATGTAGAGTATAAAACTGTATCAATAAACTTTTCTTACTGTTACACTGGAACTCAATGGTCTATTTTACAAATTTTGATCTTATATGACTGATTTTATAACATCATGCATTGGTTTTTAGGAAAACATTAATATGCTGAGTTATTATATTTCACTATATAGTATTTTTTTTAATGTATGTTAATTGTATCACCACTGATCTCATCAGGAAAGCCTTCAAATATTGAAAAGTTGGGGACTTCCCTGGTGCTCCAAATAGAGAGCCTGGGTTCAGTCTCTGGTCAGGGAACTAGATCCCACCTGCCGCAACTAAAGATCCTACATGCCACAATGAAGACTGAATATCCCATGTGCCCCAACTAAGACCCAAAGCAGCCATATATATATATAAGTTATCAGGCTCACGGTGATGAATAAAAGCTTCCCAAATGTCTGTTTTGCTTAAAAGCTCAAATATTATCACTGACAACACACTGTCAATCTTCCTCCTAGTGACAACTCACTTCATTCATTTCTGAGAAAATACATGGCCAATATCCTAATCTGAATAATTAATAATTAGTGATTATTCAGTAAAAATGGTGTTCATGAAAAAAGTAGGCTGTTCCACCTCCACTCACACTGGACAAGTGCATTACCTCCTTACCGTCATTCTCCAGCATGCAACAGAAGTGCTCTATGCAAATGTCCCATTTCACCACCCAGAATGTTAGGAAGACCTGCTGTAGGGCTAAGCTTTAACACAATTACTACTTTCACTGCTCCTTCAAGGACATTCTTCAGTGAAACTGTTTCAGCACTGAGCGTGTGTGAGGTGGTGAGGAATACAATGACGAGCACGACATAATACAGTGACACTGCACTGATTCCGGAAGAGGCCAGCAGTTTTACTGTTGCTTTTGTACCAACAGTACACAAACAACGCAGCACAAATGAAAAAGGCAAATAATGCTTTAGAATATTATGAAAACAGTTTACCTCATGGTAAAAAGGTTCTTAGGAACCCCCAAGGGGCTATATTTTGAGAACCACTGGTCTGCTCAATAAATGGAGCTGAAGCTGGAACAACTGGTTATCCATCTGAAAAAAATTAAACCTACCTCACATCATAAACAAAAATAAATTCCAGTTTGATTTTTTTAACCTAAATATGAAAAATATAACTTCCAGAAGAAATACAGTAAAATATTTTATTGACCTCAGTGTAAGATTTCTTAAGCAAGACACAAAAAACACAAACTGTAAGTAGATTTATAATTCTGATGACATTAAAATAATTATGATGGTGACAGTAATAATAATTCATTCTGAACATCAGTAGACACCACAGTGCAACTTCTCTGGCAGTCCAGGGGTTAAGAATCTGCCTTGCGATGCAGGGGATTTGGGTTTGATCCCCAGTTGGGGAACTAATTGGAAAAGGAAATGGCAACGTACTCCAGTACTCTTGCCTGGAAAATTCCATGGACTGAGGAGCCTAGTAGGCTACAGTCCATGGGGTCGCAGAGAGTCAGACACGACTGAGAGACTTCACTCACTACTGGGGAACTAATATTCCACATGCCTCAGAACAACTAAGCCTACACACCACGACTAGAGAGAACTAAGACCCAGTGCAGCCAAATAAACATTTAAAAAAGAAATGAAAAAGACACCATACAAACAAAAACACACACCTCACTTATAAGAAGTCCTGCACTCAGTAAAATGAAGACAATCCAGCAGGAAAATGGACAAAGATATGAACAGGCAATTCACGAAAGCAAATGGTCAAACAAACATGAAAAAAGTTCAGTTTCCTTTGTTAATCAGGGTAATGCAAACTGAAACCAGTAATTCACACCCATCATAAGGACAAGTATGTAAAAGTCTGACAACAGCAAGTGTAATAAGGACACAGCAACAGCAACTTTGTTGGCAGGAGTGAGAAGTGGCTCCATCATTTTGAAGAACACACTTGCAATATCTAGTCAAGGTGAATATTCCCAAACCTCAGCAAATCATCACCTAAGTATGCATCCCAGGGAAACTGCTGCACATGTACACCAAGAGCCAAGCACAACAATGAACACTACAGTGCTGTTTGTAAGACAGAAGACTGGAAACTGGGCTTCCCTGGTGGCTCTGTGGTAAAGAATCCACTTGCCAGTGGAGGAGACATGGGTTAGATCCCTGATCCGGGAAGACCCCACATGAAGAGAAGCAACTAAGTCCATGTGCCACAAATATTGAGCCTGTGCTTTAGAGCCCAGGAGCCAAAACTACTGAAGCCTGTGAACCCTAGAGCCTGTGCTCTGCAATAAGAGAAGCCACTGCGGTAAGAAGCCCATGCATCGCAACCAGAGGGTAGCCCCTGCTTGTCACAGCTAGAGAAAAGCCAGCACAGCAATGTGACCCAGCACAGCCAAACATAAGTAAATTTTTTTTAATTTAAGGAAAAAACAGAAAAGTGGAAACAACTTAAATAACAAGCAAGAGGTGGATGGATAAGTAAATTCTGTCCAACAAAACTTTCTGTGATCACGCAAGCATTCTTTATTGGAGTTGTCTAATGTGGCAGCCACAAGCCATGGTGTCTCTTAAACATATGAAGTGTGGCTAAGTAACCAGGGAGTTAAGTTTTTCATTTAATTTGGATTAACTGAAAAAAAAAAAAAAAAGCCACACATGGCTAATGGCTACTCCATCACACAGCACAGCTATACAGCAGGGAAAATAAATGACTGGAGCTATACATGTGTCACAAATACATCTTAAAAGTATTATGTGTGACCAAAAAAAAGCAAGTTTCAGAAGGTAGGCCTGGCACCAGAGGCAAGCTAGGTGTCTAGACAAAATTGTAGGAGGTACTTGCCTTCAGAGTTATGCAAGTACAGGTTGGCACTTGTGTGACTTGGAGGGTATGTGTCTCCTTACATGTTGTGCCCTTGCTTTTCCTCCCCTTAATGCCAGCCCTGATGGGGTATGTCTGGTATGACACTGCATTGGGGATCCAAGATAACCCCTAGCTTCTATGATTCATGAGGAGGATTCATAGAATTTAGCATCTAGCCTACTCAAGGTATGATTTTGTTCGGGTTTTTGTTTTTGGCTGCACCATGCAGCGTGTGGGATCTTTGTTCCCTGACCAGGAACTGAAACCATGCCCTCTGCCACAGAACCACGGAGTCCTAATGACTGGACTGCCAGGGAATTTCCCAGGGTATGATTTCTTACTGTGAAAGGACACAAAGCAAAATCAGCCAAGAGAAAAGGTGCACGGGGCAAAGTCTGGAGAAAACCAGGCACAAGCTTCCACAAGTTCTTTCCTGGTGAAGTCACATGGGACTTCCTGAATTCCTACAGCAGAGTTGTGACAACACGTGTGAAATGTCTACCAGGCAAGCTCAGTACCCAGGGAATGGTGGGAACTCTCCTGAAATCCAAGTTCCTATACACCAGCCAGGGCCAACCTTGCAAATAGGCCTTTCTAAGGACAGTGGTCTCAGGCCTGATATAGTTAACTCTTTTGTGCACAGGTATCACTTCTGTAGGGCTTCCCAGGTGGCGCTAGTGGTAAAGAACCCCGCCCGCCCGCCAATGCAGGAGACGCAGGTTTGATCCCTGGGTCAGGAAGATCCCTTGGAGGCAGGCATGGCAACCCACTCTAATATTCTTGCCTGGGGAATCCCGTGGACAGAGGAGCCTGGGGGGCTACAGTCCATAGTGTCGCAAAGAGTCGGACAAGATTGAAGTGACTGAAGTGAATGGAGAGTTCCCACCATTCCCTAAATGACACAAGTGGCTCGCGGTACCTAAACTGTACGAACAATGTGATTTGGGTCCAACACCTGCTTTCCTTCTGGAGTCTGGAAGTTTGAAACTTTATCAGCTTCCTCCTGCCCCAACTACCCTGGGTACTGAGGTTTCCTGATAGACATTTCACACGTATTGTCACAACTCTGCTGTAGGTACTCAGGGAGTCCTTTGTGACTTCACCAGGAAAGGACTTGTGGAAGCTTCTGCCTGGTTTCCTCCAGACTTTGCAGCAGCAGCATTTCCATAAAGTTGGAGAATGTGACATACAATACTATATATAGTTTGAAGACACCTATTAAAGATGTACAAACATGTACAGAAAGATAAACACTAAATCCAAGATTGTAGTTACATCTGAAAAAAGGGAAGGAATAGGTTTGAAGCAGGGATATATAAGGCCTTCCAATTGCATCACTAATGTTTTACTTCTTAAGGTGGGTAAGGAGTAAAAATGTACTTTGTTATAGCATTTCTTCTGAGTGAGTACACCTGAAATACTACGTAAGAAAAATGATGACTATGCACTGCCAATGTTTCTTGTTTATGAAGTAGTTTTCACATTCCAGGTACCGTGTAAGCCCTTTATAAGGATTTATTCTTTTTTAAAAACAATCTACTGAAAACTTTCTACATGTGAGTTCCTGAGAGGTCTGTATGAGACGGGTGGGATCACTGTCCTCAACCAGCTTTCAGTCTACTGAGGGACGACAAGAGTTCCCTGGTGTTCTAGCGGTTAGCATTTGAGGCTTTCACTGCTGTGGCCCAGGTTCAATCCCCAGTCAGGGAACTGAGATTCCGCAAGCCATGCAGCGGAGCCAAAAAAAAAACACTTATCTACAGATTCTAATAAGTGTTCCTAATAAGCAGGCTTTTGTGATAAACGAAGGTCTACTTTAACTAGGGTGGTCCAAGAAGGCTGCTTCTGGAGAGACATCTCGGGTGAACCATAAATGATGAGAATGAGACAGCCAAGCAATTAGCTAAAGGAAGCATGTTCCGGGCAGAGGGAACAGCAACTGCAAAGCCAGGCAGCAGGAATCAAGTTTGGTGTGTTGAAAGACAGGAAATAAAGCCAGCAGGGCTTGGGAGTGGTGACAAGAGGGAGAATGGCAGATGAGGTCAGTTGAGGCCACTGTGCAGGGCCTCCTAAGCCACAGTGAAGATCTTAAGTTCCATCCTAAGTATGATAAGCCTTTGAAGGTTTTAAGCAGAGTAATGACATGATCTGGTTTACAACTGAAGATTATTCAGCCAGCTGTAGGGAGAAGGCATTATAGACAGAGACATAATACTTGTGACTGATGAACTTTTCAGGGGCTATGAAAAGGTTGGGGCTGAGAATAAAGGAAAAAAAGTTCCACAATGCAGAAAGAAAACTACAAAGTTGTAATGAATAAAATGTTTAATATCTAGAAAACAAAATATAACAACTTCATCAAAGTTCATATGCATAAGCAACTGAATTACATTTGGAAATAATTTGAAAATTTGACCTTCTCAAGTCACAAAAATTCCTAAGGATGCCCAATGACTGCCAAGAACCCAGAGTCAATCATAATGGGAATTTTCTTGCAGCCAAATCGTTTCAATGAGGGGAAGAATCCTTTCAATCCTACTTAATTTGAGATGGAGATACAAAAAAAAAGAAAAGAAAATATTCTGAGCATCACGAGGCCACAGAGGAGGATGGATAAGAAATACTAGTGGCTTGAAATGTACCGTTCAGGCTTATGTTCTACGAATTTGAATGTTGTCCAGGGGGCTCTTGGATTCTCCGAAGAAATTTGAGTAGAGACTTGAATAACAAAGAGGCACCAGAAAAGAGGTGGGGGTGTCATGTCAGATTTTATGAAACAAAAAGGTCAGTTTGGCTGAAGTTGGTTTTGGCTATCCAATATCGGAAGCCAGAGGGGATGACAAGCACTTCAATGTGGCTAGTGCCACTGTGAAACAGAACATTCCACGTCGCTTAACTTTCATCAATTAATATTTCAATTTATCACCGACATGAGATTGAGTTCATGGGAAATTTTAACGTATGTTGGGAAACACTTGGGCATGTGAATCTCCATTTCAACAGTAAATTTTATGAAACCTCAACTATTTCCGGTGAAAACCTAGCGTCCGGATCACAGATGTGGTGTAACATGTAAAACACACAGGTTTTCAAAACCGTTAGTACTAAGTAACAAAATAAAAGATACCTCAGGTTCGTGTGGTTTTTTTTTAATACCGATCACATGTTGAAATGATATTGTGGCTATACTACATTAAGTTTAATATATATATATATATATATATTTAACGTGGTTACTATAGAAAAGTGTAAGATTAGGTTTGTTGCCGCCGGTGGAAGCGGACTGAGGGAATGCGGGGGCCCCTCGAGTCTTCCAGACAGGGGGCGACGGTGGTCCCGCCTACGCCTGGGAGTCGAAAGAAGTTTCTAGATGTATTATGCAGTCATAAGTCAGGCCAGTAAATTTTCATGAGCCCGTTCAATGAGCAGGGAAATGAGGCCTCGGGTGGTGCGTGGCAGAGGCCGGATTCGAAATCCCATTCAGCGCCGTCCACCTGAAACCTCCCCAGAGGCTCTCAAGTAAGAACTCGATTCGAACCAGGCCCGACTACCGGGTCCCGGGCCCCAGAGCGCCGCGTTAGCGCGGCACCGTCTCCGCTCAAGGGTGAGTTAAACGTTCACAACGTTCACAACGGACGCCCAGCCTGCCGGGCCTGCGGGGTCAGGAGCCCCTTAGAGAAACTTCCGGCAACGCTCACCTGCTGACAGACGCCGATGCCGCAAACGCTGCTCCTTTCTCTTCACACTCTGCTCGACCGCGTCAGCTGCCGACTTCCGCTCCACTTCCACGAATCCCCGGCCCCGTCTTCTCTTCTCCCGCCCCCCGCAGCCAATTCAGCCAATCACCTCTCAGAAAACCTGCTTTATCTCCGCCCCATCTCTGCCTGCCAATCACTGCAAGTCCAGCACCTCCCTTCCTTCCCGCTTAAGCGAGCGCTGTGCGCCACCACTCGGCGGTTGACTGCGCTGCCCCCAGCTGGAAGTGTCTCCCGGAAAGGCGGGGCTAATCGCGGACCACGCTGGTGCGGGGACCCTCGGGATTGGCCAAGAAGAGCCAGGCGCTCTGACCCCTCTCTGGACACCCGAGTCGGAGACTCTGGGGATTGGTTCCCCGCGGACACCAAAGAAGCCTAGAGACGGTCCCGCCTCCCCCGCTCATCCCTGAGGTGGAGCTCCACGGATTGGTCTCGGGAGTCTCGGCGCGCGCCGACCGGCGCTCCAGGATTGGCTGAGGAAGCACTCGCGCAGTCGTGGAGCGTTGACGGTGATTGGCCGTAGGGTGAGAGCCGGCTATTTGAAGGAGGCGCGCGGACTCGATACGCACTTCATATCGCGGTCAGAGGAGGCGGGAGCGGATTTGGGTAGAGCTTCGCCGCTGACCCGAAAGGACCCAGCCGCGGGCTCGGCCCCAGCTCTGGCCTCAGCCGTGACCCGACGAGGCGATGGCTAAAGTGTCAGTATTGAACGTGGCGGTGCTGGAGAATCCGAGCCCTTTCCACAGCCCTTTCCGGTTCGAGATCAGCTTTGAGTGCAGTGAGGCCCTGGCAGACGGTGAGATTGGGCCCTTGTGGAGACCCCACTCCCCTGAGTTAACCCCGACCTCCCTTTGCAGACAACCCCGAGGCCAACCCTGCCGAACACACTCCGTCTCCCCCTCCCCCAACCGCGATCTCCCTTGAACCAAAGCCCGCCCACCAGCCCAACCCCGCCCCCTGGAGACTACCCATCGCACCCCACCCCCATGGTTACTCCTCTTTTCCCCTAATGGAGACCACTTCATCCTCCTCTTTCTCCTGGGCGTTCCTCCTGAGCACCTGTTTTCTGTGTAGAGACCTCAGCCTCAGTTCTTTAACCTGCAGAGACCCTCAGCCTCCCCATCTTCCTTGTAGCAAGAAACCCCCCATCTTCTCTATTTCTGTATGGACAGACTACCATTCCAGCCACCCAGCCTCCCCCACCAATCCCCTCTCCCCTGTGTGGAGACACTTCCACCTCACTCTTTTCCTGTGGAGATCTAAGCTCTAGCCCCCTCCCATGTCCCATTTGAAAACCCCCATTTTCCCTGTGAAGATCCTCCCCCTCTGGCAAGACCTCACACATCCTTATCTCCCCATTTGTCTCCCCATAATATCCCCTACTTGCTGATACTTAACCCCACCCCACCCCCCCTTCTGCTTGTTTTCTACCTCAAAGCACGAACCCTAGAACCTGGCTTCACTCCTTAGTCTGGCCCCAACCCTCTACTTCCTCAAGAGAGGCATGACCTGGCTTCCTGCTCCAGTGTTTCAGGGTGTTCTGGTCTCCCCAGCTCCTCTTCCTTCCTCTTCCCTGACTGTGGGCTTCAATGAACACACTCAGATCTGAGGAGTGGCATGGCCAGGCACACGTGCTGGTTCCTACTGTTGGCCTGCTGGATTCCTGCTGACCCACTGCAGCAAAGCTCGCAACACTTTTGATGGCCTGACCTCGACTTGCGCGGAGTGGGGTGGATGTGCCAGGCCGAGCCATGGTGATGTTTGGCTTCAATCTGGGAGGTCACAGCCTTTTGTGCATCTTTTCCAAGGTGCTTTCACAGATGTGCTTATTCATCCCTGTGACAAAAGGCGGACATGGCTCTCATCTCACAGATGAGAAGGCGGGAGACAGAGTAAAAGACCTTTCAAGTAAAGGTCTATAAAAACCAGAAAAGCTAAGGTTGTTCAGCGAGTCTTGGCACTACTTTCAGGAGGAAGTACTTCCATTAGATCTCTTCTCTACTTGGTGGTTAAAAGGGAAGAGGCAGCCTCTAAGGAGGTAGAGATCTGGAAGGCCAGGGTGTGCTAAACTAGCAATTCTCAGTGGTTGGTGGGTGGTTTGTCTACAAATGGGCTTCTCCAACTAGCGTGGGGTTGAAGAGTTTTGATGTCTGTGTGCTTGGGTGGGGCCATTGGATCACTCCCTGCTTTCTCTCCTTTTTAAATCAAGGAGTCATTCTACTTATGACTAACTATAGAATATGCCCAGTTAAATCCTTTCTGGAACAAGGCGGGGTATAAATAAATAAATAAAGTGTAGAATGACCCTGTGGAATAAGATTTAATTTTAAAGCCAGGAGATGTAAGGAGCTAATAGTTCAAGGGATTCATAGTTCCCAGATGGCAGGAGATCGGGTTTCAATCAGCCTGTTTCAGCTCCTGGCATTTAAAAATGGTTGCATGGTCATTATCTAGTACTTTCATTCCTGCAAAGCTACTGCCCTGTTACTTTACTAATCTGTTTATAGAATCAGGAGAGTCTAAAGTCAACCTGCTGGTCATTGTTTTTTATTTGTGTTATATTTTAAGATTTACTTATTTTTGGCTGAGCTAGATCTTCGGTGCTTTGCTCAGGCTTTCTCTAGTTGGGGTGAGCAGTGACTGCTCTTCGTTGCGGTGCATTGGACTTCTTGCTGCGGTGGCTTCTGTTGTTGAGGGGCACAGGCTCTAGGTGAGCAGGCTTCAGTAATTGTAGCACTCAGGAGTAGTCGCTCCACAGCAGGTAAGGTCTTCCCGGACCAGGGATCAAACCCATGTCCCCTGCTTTGGCAGGTGGATTCTTAACCACTGGACCACCAGGGAAATCCCTAAAGACAGTTCTTTCTTTCCCCAAGGTCATTATTTTTTTAATGGAAACAAAATGATTTTTCCAAGGTCACACAGCTGGTGTGTAGAATTATTAACACTAGGTCTTATCTCTGAGTTCTGAGTCCAGGGTTCTTTATCTTTGCTATAAACTGGAAAAGAATGCACCCACTATTTTAGAAGTGAGACATAAACAGGACAGAAGAGGGCAACAGGGTCTTATTATTAATTATACTTGGACAATAAAGCTTTTGCTCAGAAGAATTCCAGTTGGAAAGCCAACTCTGGACTGGAAGTCTAGACTCTCTGGTTGTACCTGTAGGGCTCGGCTTCACTCTGACCTGTCGACTTGCTCTCTGCCTCTTCCCACAGAGCAGAGAGGATTTGTCTCTTGCCTCCCAAACAAATGGAGTAGGCCTGGCTTTAGAAGTCTCGTAGATTCTGGAGAAATTCTCAGTCAGCCTTATTACCTGGCAACTGAAGATCTGAACACCCAGCCCCAACTCTGAGCCATTTCTCAAGGGCTCTGAACTTCTTTTACTCTCTCTCTCTCTCTCCCCTCAGCAGCATGTGGAAATAGATGCGTCCAAGGCCTGGGTCTATATTCATTACATTGGGTGTGTTTTCCCCCAGTTTAGTTGAGAGATTCATGAGATACTGCCTGAACAAGTCTTAGAGCCAGATTTTCTGACCTACACCTAACACGCTGTAGTCAGGCCAAGGTTCAACTGTATTATGAACAAACGGAAAGTGATAAACAGAAAAAGGCCTACTAGATAAGTTGTTGGGGTTGGGGTTGTTTTGTTGTTTTTTGATTGTTTGGGATTTGTGTGTGTGTGGCTACGATGGGTCTTCCTTGCTGCACTTGGGCTTTCTCTAGTTGTGGTGAGCAGGAGCTACTCTTCATGTGGTGCTTGGGTGTCTCATTGCAGGAGGCTTCTCTTGTGGTGGAGCCTGGGCTCTAGGATGAGCAGACTTCAGTAGCTGTGGCACATGGGCTCAGTGGTTGCGGAGCATGGAATTGGTTACCCTGAGACCTGTTGGGATCATCCTGGACCAGGGATGGAGCCTGTGTCTCCTGCATTGCAGGTGGAGTCTTATCTACTGTGCCACCAGGGTAGTCCTGTTTGTGTTTTGTGGGGGACAGCAAACAGATTCTCCAGCTAATTCAACTACCATAATTTTTTTTATGTTTTTCATCATACCATTGGTCTGGATTTTGTTTTCATACATAGTGGAGGAGCATTTTGTGCAGTGGTTAGATGATAAAGTTAAGGCATAAAGTCAAAACAATGGAATCCATTTACCCTTGGAATTACTTAGAAGGCTAGGCATACGTTACGCATGTGCGACCTTAATTCATATTCAGCAGGAATGAATTTGTGCTGTTTGTGATTGACGTCCTCACATCTCTTTCAAAAAAGTGAAGTCATTTCAGGATGCCTCTGCTTAAGAGTCCTTGTTTCAGTCATCTTCTGTCTTCCATAGATGATTTTATAAACTCTTTAACTTATTGTTTTTTAATATTTATTTATTTATTTGACTGCCCCGAGTCTTAGTCACAGCATGCGGAATCTATTTAGTTGTGACATGCGAACTCTTATTAACAGCATGTGGGGTCTAGTTCCCCAACCAGGGATTGAACCTGGGCCCGCTGTATTGGGAGCTCGGAATCCTAGCCACTGGACCACCAGGGAAGTCCCTCAGCTCCTTAATTCCTGAGTGAGTATTGTCATCCTTGGTTAATTCTCTGGTTTCTTTCTGACCTGAGTACTGGGAACCACTTCAACCCATTCGCCTGACCACCTACGTTTCTCTCTTCCAGTCTGCACCCACACGGGCTTGTTTAGGTTTTGCCAACAGGTGTTTTTGGGTTTGGGCCATTCCATGCCAAATTTGGGATCTCAGTTCCCTGACAACCAGGCCACAGCAGTGGAAGACGGGAATCCTAACCACTAGGCAACCAGGGAACTCTGTTGCCAACAACGTTGAAAGCTGAGTGCCAGTCACATACACCAGGGCCTATTCTATTAAAATCTCTCTTTTGTATCCACCCTCAGCACGTTAGTTAGGCTTCCCAGGTGGCTCAGTGGTAAAGGAATCTGCCTGCCAATGCAGGAGACTCGGGTTTGATCCTCGGTTGGGAAGATCTCCTGGAGGAGGAAATGGCAACCCTCTCCAGTATTCTTGCCTGGAGAATTCCACAGACAGAGGAGCCTGGAGGGCTACAGTCCATGGGGTCACAAGAGTCAGACACAGCTTAGCCACTGAGCACATATGCAACACATTAGTTAAGTGCACACGTATGTGTCTCCACTGATGATGGGGAAGGCGGCCAGAAGGAAAGATACCAGATGATAGAACTGTGTCAGAAAGGTGAGAACAGGGCTAGCTTGTTTTCTGTTCATCCAAAAACATGTTATTTCCGGTTGTGTCACTACTTGTGGCAAAAATAAATCAGTAAGCTTAACTCCTTCCTGCAAATAAGAGAATGGGCTTTGACTGAAGCCCAGTTCAGTCCAATGGCCACCCACATCCTGTAGACCTGATAAGGTCCCTGAGTAGAAGGCCGGGTGTCAGCTGTGAAAGGGCAGGAAACCAGTGTATCGAGGAAGGGCGTGGAGCTCAGGTGACAGACCTCCATAGTTGTGGCCCGGCATTGCTGTGCTTCCGAAGTTGGGTGCTGTGGGACTTCCCCGGTGGTCCAGTCGCTAAGATGCCGAGCTTCCAGTGCCGGGGGCTCAGGGTTCAATCCTTGGTTGGGGAACTAAGATCCCACATGCTGTGTGGCAAAGCCAAAAATAAAAGTTAAAAAAGAGACTGCCACGGGTTTAAATTAGATTTAGGACATGATAAGATTAATAAGGAACAAGGGTCTAAGGATTATGAAAGGCCATTCCGCGCCTCCACAAACACCTCAGGGAAAATTGAAATAACAGTTGGGGGGAGATTTCTCAGGCCCTTGTAGACAAGTGCTCAATTGCTCATGTCTGACTCTTTGCAGCCCTCCAGGCTTCTCTGCCCATGGAATTTTCAGGCAAGAATCCTGGAGTGGGGTGTCATTTCCTTCTCCAGGGGATATTCCTGACGCAGGTCTCTTTCGTCTCCTGCACTGGCAGACATTCTTTACCAGTAGCACCACTTATAGACATGGGGGTGACCTTATCCACTCTCAGCCTTACCCTCATTCACTGCCCTCTCCCTCAGAGTAAACAGTCAATTCAAACGACAGGTGTTTCTAATTCACCTGTGTGCGTTTTAAAAGCAGAAACAGTAACGTTTCAGTCAGCAACTGTCTCAGGAAGACATGTGTTCCTTTGGCAAAATGCACTCCAATTCATTTCCTAGAATGAGTCCTCTTGGAGGCATGTGATGTCCATACTGCCTGAAGGGCCAAGTGATTTTAGAAGGACTTCCCTGGTGGTCCAGTGGCTAAGACTCCGAGCTCCCAATGCAGAGGGCCCAGGTTCGATCCCTGGTCAGGGAACTAGATCCCACATGCCACAACAAAGAGTTCGCAGGCCTCAACTAAGACCCAGTGCAGCCAAATATTTTCTTAAAAAGGCACCAAAGTTGGGTGCTCTTGTGGGACACTAGACCAAGGAACAGGGCAACATATAAGACAGTGTGCTTCCTGCGAAAATCACAGCTTGTGAAACTTCTCCCCGGGCTGCTGGAGCCCGTAGGTTGTGTAATTTCAAAGAACCTAAAATAAGTTTCAGGTCTCCGGCCAGATTTCCCTGTACTAGCGTGACCTTGCCCCTGATACACTTGGCCCCCCTGCCAGAGCCAAGTGACTGGGAATTTCCTTTGTTTGACGGGAGGGGTCTCACGGAGCGCTTTTCCTTTTATCTGGCCAGAAGAGAGCCAGGAATGGGGGTCCCCCAACTGGAGGGGATGCCAGAGAGTTTGGGTTCAGGATGGCCTTAGGGTGCCACGTTTGTGGACTGAGTCGCTGTCGCCCAAAGGTCCGAGAGCAGGTGTGACTTGGTGTTGGATCTGGAGGACCCGGGGACTGGCCAGCTCCCCCAGCGACCTCATCTCCCCCTCCTGCCTGCTGGCTCTCCAACCAGATTGCTACCCGCTGCCCTGCCCCAGTTGTTGAGGGATCTACTCAGTTCAGTGGCACCAGTCCCTGTGTGTGAAAGAGGATGCTGCCTCCTGTCCCAGCTCCCTGCTCTTCCCTCCTCAGCATGTCCCCGAGCCTCTGTCACGTGGCCCTTAATTCAGCCTCTGCCATACGGTTCACCCTCAGGCTCTGAGAGGCCTGAGTTGCCCTGGAGGTGCAGAGTCAAGGTCACCTGGCCAAGCTAGGCCCACAGGAGAAATTTCCCCCCTGGAAATAGAGCTTCACTCTGGCACTGGGTACCCAGTGGATGTCAGGTGTTCTTTATTAAAATTAAAAAAAAATGTTTTTAATAGACTTTATTATTCACAGCAACCCTCCCAGGTTTTCCCCATTTTACAGATGCAGAAACTGAGATATGGCGAGCTTAAAGAATTTCTCAAGGTCACAGGACAAAATGGGGATTCAGACTTGGGCAGGTTACCTCCAGTGGATGTCAGGTGTCCTCGAGAATTAAAATCTACCAATGTATTAAGGCAGAGAAGGCAATGGCACCCCACTCCAGTATTCTTGCCTGGAAAATTCCATGGACAGAGGAGCCTGATAGGCTGCAGTCCATGGGGTCGCTGAGAGTTGGACACAACTCTGACTTTACTTTCACTTTTCACTTTCATGCATTGGAGAAGGAAATGGCAACCCACTCCAGTGTTCTTGCCTGGAGAATCCCAGGGACGGCGGAGCCTGGTGGGCTGCCGTCTATGGGGTCACACAGAGTTGGACACGACTGAAGCGACTTAGCAGCAGCAGCAGCAATGTATTAAGGACCGATGCAAAACTACCACGAGAAGGCCCTTTCCCAGCTTTCTTGCTGTTAAATTATTTCCATTCCTAACACCTCGTATCCTTGCAGACCTGGAGTGGAAGATCATTTACGTTGGCTCAGCTGAGAGCGAGGAGTTTGATCAAATCCTAGACTCAGTACTGGTTGGCCCTGTCCCAGCAGGGAGACACATGTTCGTCTTTCAGGTAAGAAAGACTCGGCCTTGGACCCTGACACCTAGAAACGTCCTCTCTGACACAAAAGCACACAGACGGTTCATTGGTCCAAGTCCAGGTTCGGATCCTCTCAAGCACCGTCTGACCTCTCAAAGGTAGTTCAGACATCTCCCATCTCTATTACGTCATAGCTCTTACCGTGAGCCACCAATTTATAGCTGATTCTTGTTACTCACGGGAGTTCTGCAAAGTTGCTGTGGACACTGAATTTAATGAATCCCAAACCACTGCCCGTAGAGCAGCTGTCGCCAACCTTTTTGGCACCAGGCACTGATTTCCGGGAAGACAATTTTTCCACAGACCCAAGCACGTTACATTTATTGTGCCCTTTCTTTCTATTATCAGCTCCACCTCAGATATCATCAGGCATTAGATCCAGGAGGTTGGGAATCCCTGCCCTAGAGGAAATACAGTGTTAAGTTTCTGCAAGTCAACATTTTTGTCAACCAGTCAATACATAATCTTGTTTTATGTGTTTTTCTGTTTAAAGACACCTTATTTTGGATTTATTCACAGTGAACACATGGCCCACAGGACAATAACTCATGCCTGAGCAGAGCTTACCTAACGTATGTGTTTTCTCTATAAGGTACATCCCTTCTTGCTCTTAGGAACACGGCAGCCCTCACTCAGCACCACGTTTAGGGCCCTTTTAAAGAGCAAAATTACCAACAAAAACGAAGAAACTGTGGCCTAGAGATGGCAAAAAAAAGACACATTTAGTCTGAGATTGCCTCGTTCTGCCTCAAGTAGGAGCATGCACACTGAGCTACTCAGATCCCACCTGTGCTCTGTCTGTCCATGTCCTTCAATGACTGTGAAAGCCCCCAAATGTTGATTTGGGGGTTGCAAATAAATTTGAGCAAATAGTCGAATTTTCAAATATATGCAGTGTGTGACTAATGAGGATCCAGTGTAGCTTTTAAGTGGCTCCAATCCAGCATCATGGGCTTCCCTGGTGGCTCAGGGGTAAAGAACCCACCTGCAGTGCAGGAGACGCAGGTTCGATCCCTGGGTGGGAAAGATCCCCTGGAGCCGGAAACAGCAGCCCACTCAGTAATCCTGCCTGGGGAATCCTATGGACAGAGCAGCCTGGCGGGCTACAGTCCATGGGGTCACAGAAGAGTCAGATACAACTTAGAAACTAAATAATTCAGCATCACAGGGGTTGTCAGAATGGAGGTTTCTTATGATTCTTAGACACAGTAAAGTTTAAGAGCCAGGGCTCAAATCCATTCACTTACCTAATCCCGGCCATTCCTGCCCCAATCTCAGCAACCTCTTCCCATCACCGAACTCCTAGCCCACCTCTACCCCATCCACTGGCCAGTCCCATCTACTCTACCCCACAACAGGGGCATGCGACCCATACAGTCACACAGGGCCCCACGCTTGCTATAATGTTCTGCCATCACTGGCTGAAACTTAACTAATTTTTGAACCCAAGGCCCCACGGTTTGATGTTGTGTTAGTCTCCTTTTGCACCAGTTGAATAGCGGTCCTGTTCTTAGCAACACCCCCCGAAATCAGTCCACTTCTGTCCTTCTCTAAGGCCTGGTCTAAGCCACTGCCCTCTCTCCAGGATGACTTCTGTAGCCCCCTGCCTGGCCTCCCGACCCCCACTTAGCTCTTTTCCTGTTGCAGCTGCACTGACCTCCAGAGTCGAATTTTCAGATGGAACGAGCAATGCCACACCTATCTTCTGCTAAACATCCTCAACCTTTCCCAAGCCTTTAATTCACTGATACCTACCTGCCCACCTCTTCAGCCTCATTTTATCCTGCTCTCCACCTTGCTTCTCAGGTGGCTCAGTGGTAAAGACTCCCTCTACCAATGCAGGAGATGCGAGTTTGATCCCTGGGTTGGGAAGATCCCCTGGAAAAGGAAGCAGCATCCCACTCCAGCATTCTTGCCTGGGAAATGCCATGGACAGAGGAGCTAGGCAGGCTAACAGTCCAGGGGGTCGCAGAAGAGTCGGACACAACTAAGCACCTAAGCAACAACAACCCTCTTGCTTATTGCGTTCCTCTTCAGTGCCATGTACGTCTCCTTGGTGGCATCTGCCCCATTCGGCACTTTGCGGGCATGGGCATGATGGATTCTGTCTTCTTCCCTCAACTGAAACCTCCTCAGAGCAGGGACCACCCTTTTGAATCTGTAAATACACATTGCTTGAGAATCATATTACCAGGTAAGATGATACTGTCAGTACTCAAGCCCAGCATGTGTTTCCCCAGGCGGATGCCCCCAACCCATCCCTCATCCCGGAGACCGATGCCGTGGGAGTGACCGTGGTCCTCATCACCTGCACATACCATGGACAGGAGTTCATCCGAGTCGGCTACTATGTCAACAATGAGTACCTCAGCCCCGAGCTGCGCGAGAACCCGCCCCCGAAACCAGACTTCTCTCAGGTGGGGCTCTTCTCCACACTTCCTGCTTCAGACAGGCTGGCTCCTCTGCACCTGGGGGTAGCTGAGTCCCTGGAATTGGGAGCCAAGGTCACTTATTAAGGTTTCCAAGTGGTGCTCAGCTCTCACAGCACCTGGAACGAGAGAGAAAGGTCTACGTTTCTCAGAACTTTGCCTCACAGAATCAAGATAAGATAGGCCCCAGGACTTCCCTGACGGTCCAGTGGTTAAGACTGCACTTCCAATGCAGGGGCCATGGGTTCGATCCCTAGATGGGGAACTAAGACCCGGCATGCCATGCAGTATGGCCAAATAAAAACAATAATATGTTCTTTCTCAAGCCTCTATCAAATGTAGTAGAAAAGCTTTTGTGTATATATACACACACAAAAGCTTTTTTTGTATATAATACATGTAATATATATATTTTAGAAAACTTATGAATTTTTGCCTAAAAAATTTATGACATTTTGATTCCACTTGTTTGACTTAGTATGAATACTAGATTTTCAATTAAAAAAAATAGATATGCTACAAACAACAAAGGTTTATATAGCACAGGGAACTATAGTCAATATCTTACAATAACCTATAATGGAAAATAATCTGAAAAATAATATAACAATCACCTTGTTGTGCACCTGAAACACTGTAAGTCAACTATGTATACTTCAATCAAATATATATATTAAGAAAAAAAAATAATGATAAAATTAAGATTAGATAGGCCCCAGCCCTAAGTCATGGCACACAGGCCTTCCCTGGAGTTGCGCGCATATTGTTGATGGTAATGGAATAAGCAAAGTCGGCTCTTCCTGGGCTTCGGGAGGGGGTCTGAGAGTGCACCGTTTTGTGGGAGGAACACGAGGGCATGCTAACAAGGGTTGTTGTTCCTTTTCCTATCCCAGCTCCAGCGGAACATCTTGGCCTCAAACCCCCGGGTGACCCGCTTCCACATCAACTGGGACAACAACATGGACAGACTGGAGGCCATAGAGAACCAGGACTCCACCCTGGGCTGCGGTCTCCCCCTCAGCTGCACCCCCATCAAGGGCTTGGGTCTCCCCAGCTGCATCCCGGGCCTCCTCCCTGAGAACTCCATGGACTGCATTTAACTGTGGGACTCCAGGCCCTACTTGGGCCCAGCTGGGACCATGGCCAGTCTCTCCTGGCACATCTGGAAGGGGCAGCCAGGCCTCCCGGAGAGCGTTGGGAAGGCCACATGGAGGACTCTGGGGCCATCGGCTATATCCAAGCCAGTCAAACTCGGCCCCCAGAAAGGAAGGGGCTTCTGGTCTTTCCTAGCCCTGGCCCAGAGGGTCATCTCCCCTCTACTGCCCAGGCCTGAAAGAACCTGGTACTTCAATTCTTAATTCTTTCTGTCTTGTGTCCTTTCTCTCTTCTACACACACTATATACTCCACGTGCAGGCCGTTGTGCCACCGTCGTCCCAGGAGTGCCACTGACCCAAAAC
Organism: Oryx dammah; assembly: GCF_014754425.2. Classification (NCBI taxonomy): domain Eukaryota; kingdom Metazoa; phylum Chordata; class Mammalia; order Artiodactyla; family Bovidae; genus Oryx; species Oryx dammah. The sequence goes on along the minus strand of NW_024070189.1, from coordinate 97,554,300 downwards.
TTTTCCCACAGACCTCCCTGGCCTGCCTTGAGGCTTTCTTGGTCAATGCCTGGCAAGGCTCCAACCCTGTTGGGCCAAAGGCTCTGCCATTCATTTCCCTTCCCAACCATCTGAGCAGAGCCACCCAGCTGCCTGGAGTCCCAGGCCAGGAGTCTTGGTAGAAGATAGACTCGGACACAATTTCTGTCCTTTTGCCAGGATGATTTTTTAAGAGTTTTCAATTCAACAGCCCTCTGGAAAACTCTGTTCCCAAAAAGGTGATCAGCAGGATGCTGAGGTAAGATGGCTGACTCTCCTTTGGGTCATAGCCACCTTCCTCTTGCCTCCCAACTGGATCTGGCTTTCCCTGGAGGCTGCCCCTTGGAGACAATGGCGTGTTGGAGGGTCCTGCTGTTCTCAGTCTGTCTCAGTTTTGGTCCTCTGCTTCTGGCTGCCTTGATCTGCACTCTGCCAAGACCTCATGTTCTCAGGCCACAGTGCAGACCAGGGAAGCAGTAGGGACCCTGAAAACCTTCCTTCCCCTGCCATGCTCCTCACCCTCACCCCTGTTCCCTTGCTGCTACGTGGATGCTGTTGTGATTGCAGTTTGTGTATTAAAGGGTTTTTATATTAAATGTTTGGTTGATTTGAAAATAAAAAGCACTTCATCTAGATTCTTTCTGCTTTTGTCTCCAGTAGGCTGAGGCGGTTTTGTCTATCTCCTCATGATGGGGGCAGTGGGGGGGGCCCGTCTTGCCTCAACCAGTAGGTTGACTGCCCCTTTCTCCCTTACTTGCTTCTTTTTATTGTCTTGTCATAGTTTTATTCCAGACTGAGGTCCAGGAAGATTGTTTTGTCAAAATTTAAGCAACCCAGCTGTTCTGTAGATAAAGCATAACCAGTGATTGTTCAGACTTGTCATGACCTTGACCCACCAGAAGAAATTAGCATTGCTGAGGACCCACATATAAATTTTACTTAAACTTACTTCATACCTCCACATCCCCAGGTGAAGTGGTGAGCCATTTCCCCATAATTCACAGGAAAACCCAGACTTCTCTCCTTGAAACGAAGGTGGACTTAGGAACATGGGTCTAGATGGCTCCTGGGTGGGGTGTACAGGTCATACCAGTCCAGGCTCAGAGCAGCCAGCTGGCTTGTAGACCTGAGACCAGTCAGCCTCCCCAAGCTGAGGGAGGCTAGCTCATCCAGTTCCCTGCCCCTGGCATCACTTCCTGTTTGGGCTTTCCTCTACCTCAGTGGTTTCAACTGGGCAGCAGTTTTCTACCCAGCCAGGGCACATTTAACAATGTCTAGAGATGGTTTTGGTGGCAGGTGGCACTAGTAAAAGAACCCGCCTGCCAATGCAGGAGACTTAAGAGATGAGGGTTCAATCTCTCCCTTAGGAAGAGCCCCTGGAGAAGAAAATGGCCACCCACTCCAATATTCTTGCCTGGAGGATCCCATGGACAGAGGAGCCTGAAGGGCTCCAGTCGATGGGGCTGAACAGAGTTGGACACGACTGAAGCGGCTCAGCATGGCAGAGATGGTTTTAGCTGTCACAGGTAGCAGAAGAAAAGGAGGCTCTACTGGCATGGTGAAGGGGGTGGGGGGCGGCAGGATACTGCTGAACACTACAATGTACAAGGCAGCGCCCCACCCCCAGCCCAGCATAGACTGAACCAGACCCGAATGTCACAGACGTGGCGGTGGGAGACTGACCGTCCTCACGCCGTCTGTATTTAAACGGGACCCTGAAGGAAGAGGGGCTTTCCAGGTGGTAAAGGATCTGCCTGCCTTTGGAGGACACACAAAAGACGCAGGTTCAATCCCTGGGTTGGGAAGATTCCCCTGGCAGAGGAAATGGCAACCCACTCCAGTATTCTTACCTGGATAATCCCATGAACAGAGGAGCCTGGTGGGCTACATTCCATGGGGTCACAAAGTCGGACACGACTAATTATGCACACACGCACGCTGAAGGAAGGGGCATCTTGCTACTCTGTTTCAGGAGATAAGGTTCCTTTTGCACTGCCCAGAGGGAATCCTCAACCTGGCTGTGCCAGATTCCTCATCTGTAAAATGGGGATAATAATACCTACGTGAAAGGAGTGTGGTACGAAGTAATGTATTGAACAAGTGCCAGCTCTTACTGGCATGAGGCCAGGGTAGGCACCCAGCAAAGAGGTGTCTACTGAGCGCCCCACTCCCAGAGCCCAGCATCCTCCTGAAGCTCCTCCAGCAGGGTCCCATCCTGGAGCCGACCCTGCTGCTGCTATCCTGCGCCAGGCCTTATGAATGACGACGGCCAGCGGCCCGGCGACCTATGACCCGCGGCGCCTGCCGCGCCCCTCCCCCGCTTGGCAGGTGGACAGCGGCTGCGCCGGGGTTGGGGTTGGGGGGGCCGAGGCGCCAACCTTGGCTGGCCCGCAGCCGCTGCCGCACCGAACGGGGGCGGGGGACTGCGGCGCGCACGGGGCCGGGCGAACGACTGCCTGGACCGCCTCCTGGGCTTCGGAGCGCTGCGCGGCCGCCGGCCAGCGGCCGCCGGCGCGCCGGGGCAGCAGACTGCGCCTCCGCCCCGCCCTCTCACCCAGGGATTGACACTGAACGTTCTGCCGGGGCTTGCCGGACAGCGCGCCTCCACCAATTGCTTTCCTCGCTGGGCAGACCCCGGGCCCTGTCGGAAGCCTCCGCCAATCAGACGTTTTGGCCCGCCCGGTTGGGGTCTCGCAAGCGCTCGAGTGGCCAAGCGTCCTAGGAGCGCGTCATGAGGCCGAGAGCCTATGGCAGCGCGGGAGGGTTGCGAAGGGCCAATGAATGGCGGCGCAGCGCCGTCAGTCAGGGCGGCCTAGGCCAATGAGCTGCGGGCTGCGGGGGCGTCACGGACAGCACCAGCGGACTTGGGCTGAGGTTCCCGGGCGGGCGGGCGCGGAGAGACGCGGGAAGCAGGGGCTGGGCGGGGGTCGCGGCGCCTCAGCCAGCGCAGCCAACCCGAGGGGCCGCCGCCGCCGCCGCCCAGCGTGCTCCGGGGCCGCGGGCCGCCTCCAGCACCCGCCGCGCCGCAGCTCCGGGACCGGCCCCGGCCGCCGCCGCCGCCGCGATGGGCAACGCCGCCGCCGCCAAGAAGGGCAGTGAGCAAGAGAGCGGTGAGTGCCCGGGCCGTGACCCCGATCCCGGCCTCGCGCTGCCAGCCTCTTCCCTGTCCATCACTGCTTGGCCCCTCCCCCCCCGCCCCCCCCCATTTGGCTCTGCGTACCCCCAGGCGCCCCTTCCCCCTGCCTGTCCAAGGTTGGGGCCCAGGGCCCGTAGAAGACCTCGTAGGAACCCCGTTGCCAAAAACCTCCCCTCCACTGCAAAGACTGTGCTCCCCTCTCAGCTGTCACTGCCAACCATGGCACGTATGACCGCTGGGCCCCCACATGGGCCCTATCACCACCCTAACTCCCTACTTTCCTGGTCCCTCTCCGCAGGTTCTAATCGCCCCACTTCCTCACTCACCTCTTCCACAGATGAGACTCACTGCCAAACCCCGACCCAGGCTTCTGCCAGCCTGGGAGTGCTATGGGGTCTGCCTCCGCCCAACAGGGACCTTGGCCACTTGGTGACCACACCCCTACCCCCTCCAGCCCCCGCCATCTTTCTCCTGCCTTCCCCTCTTCACCTTATCACAGCCCCTCTTCACACCCACCCTTGAGCATTTCCCAGAGCCACTTCCAGCATTGTTTTTCCCTTCTGTGTCACTTGGCATGGGGGACAGGATCTTTCTGGGTCCCTCTGCCCCTCTCTCATCCTGTCACTGCTTCTCTGCTTGTGCTTCCTTCTCCAAGCAAGCGTCTGTCCCTGGCTGGGGTCGCACACTGTTTGTGAACCTAGAGAACTGCTTCTGTGCTTGCAAAGCCAGGTTTGAGACAATCGTACTGGAATTCCATGCGTCCTCTTTCTTGGCTTTGGGGGTGAGGGGTTTCAGCAGAGAGCCCCTTCCCATCTCCTGCTGTGCAGTGAGTTCTAGGCTCTTTGGAGGGCCCCTCAATAAATGGTTGTGTCACAACTGAGGCTTGGTCATTCACCCAGTCCCTCAGGCTTCTTTACCTGCTCCTGGCTTGGGATGAAAAGTAGGGGATTAAGAGTGAGTTTACCAGGGCTCATGCAGCTAGAGCTGGGATGGTGAGAAAGAGGACTCAAGGGATGACAGTTGGGAAGAGTAGTGGGTGACATCTAATGACTTGCTTTGCTGAGAGACAGATTCTGATCATCCCCAGGGTTCACCCAGAGGGGGGCCTGTTTCCACCTTCAGCCCCCAGGGAAAGAGATTCTGTACCTGGAAATGCCTTCAGAAATGGTCTTGAGCTCCTTCCTCAAGTCATCCAGCTCTCAAATTGTCATCACTCCAGCCCTAAAATTGGGCCTCAACTAGGATCCCCTTCCAGTTACCCAGAAATAGAGTTGAAAAGGAATGGCCACATCCAAATATGCCTTTCCCAGTTATTTGTCTCAGATCCCAGTGTCTGAGTTCCCTGAATGCTCCCTCCCAGAAAGACCCAAGCATGGAAGCCAGGGAACTTTATTTCCACCCAGATTCAAATAGCAGAACTTATAGCTGCTGAGCAGCCATGGAGAAGCCTGACATGTCACTGATGGGCGGGGGAAAGGGAGGCAAGTGCCTGTAGCTGAGCGCTTGATGACAGAGGAGCAGGTGGGTAGTGACCAAAAATGGTCTGGGCATGAGCTTGGAGGGGAGTAGACAGAAGGGGAGGGGCTGGGCCCCCAGCAGGTGAGGCCAGCCCAGAGGTGGAAGGTAGAGGCAGGCAGTTGTATATTTCAGTGACTCAGTTGAAAGTTGGGGAGATGACATAGTCCTGGAAAACTTTCAAGGCGTATCAAACAGATGCAGTGGAGAGAGGTGGGGTGGCAAAGCCACACAGGGAAAAGGATTCCCAAGAAAAAGATCAGAAGCTCCAGAAGGAACCGCTAATTCAGAGCACAGGCTGGACACCCAGGAAGGGACTATCAGGATAAAATAGAGCCACTGTTTACTGGGCAGCTAGGATGTGCCAGGCTAAATGGTCTCCATAGATCTATCTGCTCGAGTGATTTTTCATAACAGGCTGTTACCTGCATTTTACAAATGAGCTCTCTGAGTTTGACATAGATGATGCCACAGAAGCAGGATTCACATCCATTTCCGTCTACCAGCCAAATTCCTGGACCCCAGAATTTCCCAACTCAAACATTTCCAAGCTGCCCCCCTGATTTTTCACTATATTCACTTCTATTTTGTTAACTGAAATAAAAATTTTGACTCACTTTTGTTCAGATGTAAGTTTTGATCCGTCCTGAGAAATAATATAAATGAAATCATGGGATTGCTATACCAGTTATATTCTCTCTGGTACACCTTAAGATATAATGTAACTAGAAAGGCAAAATATCGTTAACATCAGTTCATCCCCAGCCAGTGGGACCTGGTCACACTTTGGGAAACACCCTAAGCTGTACTTCCTTCCAGAGATTTGCAGGGGCTCTTGGAGAAGGAGACAGGATGAGGAAAGAAGCCCCTCTTTGCTTCAAAGCTCCGATTCTGAGAGAATGGAGTTAGGCAAAATTTGCCCTCTTCCGCAACTAGGATGGGGTGGGGGTGGGGATAGTAGCCAGGCCAACCTTCAGGGGGCACCTGAATTTCATCTGCCAGACATCAGCCCAACAAGAGTAAGGAAAGTGCCAAACCTTAGTAGGCACCGTTTGGCATCCTGGAGCCCCTTGTGCTGCCGTCTCCATGCTGGGGCAGGACAGCCTTGGCCTCCTCTCAAGAGGGCAGGGATTTAGAACCAGCCTGGGGATGGCGTGGGGGAAAGTGTTAGTCACTTATGTCAGACTCTTTGCCGCCCCTTGGACTGTAGCCCGCCAGGTTCCTCTATCCATGGGATTCTCCAGGCAAGAATACGGGAGTGGGTAGCCATTACCTTCTCCAGGGGATCTTCCCGACCCAGGGATCGAACCCGGGTCTCCTGCATTGCACGCAGATTCTTTATCGTCTGTGCCACCAAGGAAGAGGGAAATCTGTACCCAAAGATGCCATAGCATCTGGGTATGATGCTAAGAGGGCAGAGGAAAAACAAGATCAAGCCCAGGGCTCTGAACAAGCTAGAGGAATTGAGAGAGGGCAGTGGCCCCAAGAGGCTCTGGGGACGGGTGCCAACTGGGGGTCCAGCCTTGGCTGCCCTGGCCAAAAAGGTACCTCTAAGAGCTGGTCCATGGGAGAAGGTACAGGACTGGTAAGAGGAAGCCCTCCAGACCTCCCCCAACCCCTACCCCAGGTCCCAGAGACCAGAAGATTCATGCCCTGAGAATGAGAATTGCCCCCAAGAGGTCCATGCTGCTGCTGCTAAGTCACTGCAGTCGTGTCCGACCCTGTGCGACCCCATAGACGGCAGCCCAGGAGGCTCCCGCATCCCTGGGATTCTCCAGGCAAGAACACGGGAGTGGGTTGCCATTTCCTTCTCCAATGGATGAAAGTGAAAAGTGAAAGTGAAGTCGCTCAGTCGTATCCGACTCAGCGACCCCATGGACTGCGGCCCACCAGGCTCCTCCGTCCATGGGATTTTCCAGGCAAGAGTGCTGGAGTGGGGTACCATCGCCTTCTCCGCAAGAGGTCCATAGATGGGAAGAATTGTGGCCCTCAGGACATACTATAGAAGCCTGAGAGGGCCAAACACCGTCTGTGCGTTGGCAGCTGTACAGGTACCCAAGAGGGTCCTGCCAAGACAGTTTTTCCTTTAAGTCCACCTGGGCTTAAAGAAGCTTGGGGGTTCTCTCTGCCCCTCCCCTGCACCTGCTGGCCCCCAGGTTGGGTTTCTCTTCCTGCCACCACCCCAATACTCCCTGGCTCCCCCTATAGGTAGGGCTCTGGTGATGAGCAGCTAAGCTGGTGCAGCAGGTCTCATGAGCCTTCCCAGCCACCATAGTCCGGGTGCTTTGAGAGGAAGACTGAGTGATGGCTTCCAACCCCAGCGATGGTGAGGCTGAGCCCTGTTGCTATAGCAACTTCCCAGGCACTCTCTGACCCTCAAGTCGAGGAGGGATTACAGTAGAGTTTAGGGAGCAAGTGGAGAGGAAAAGGCTGTGGACCCCTGACTGGCCCTGGAAACCCTTCCTAACAACCCTGAGTGGAGATGGGTGGTTTAGTTCAGACAAGGGGGTGGGGGGTGGGGTGGACGATCCACCCAGAGTGGGGATCTGACCCAGACCCAGGCAATGGGGTAAACCAGCTCATTGATGGGGTTCAGCTCAGAGTGGGGGTTGGTCCGGCTCAGTGATGGAGTCCAGGTGGTACTAGGCAGTGGTCCAGTCCAGTGTTGAGGTCCAACTCAGACTAGGGGGTGGCTCAGCCTAGGGCTTGGCCTTCCTGTCGCAGACTTTCCAGGACGAGCCGGTTTCAGGGAACAGGGGGTCCTGAGATTTTTTTTTGGGGGGGAGGAGGTCTGAGCCTGGGATCCTGCCTCCTGCTGGGGCTCTGCGGGCTGTTTTCCCTGTGAGCCCAAATGGAATCTAGACCAGGGTGGAAGCTGGTACCCCTCCTGTGGGAAACAGGAGCAGGCCAGGCCTACAGTCTCCAAAGACAGCAGCTAGCTGGGTTTCCCTTCTCTGCCACTTCCTGTTGTCAGCAGGGGCCGAGGTTGCCAGGCACTCCCGGGAATAAGTAGCTGCCACTGACCCTGCAGTTACTTTTGGGGATCTGGAAAGAAGGAGGAAGATGGTCAAAGCTGCCTCCCCCTCCCCCACCCCTGGGTTTAGCGTTTCGTTTCCGGTTTGGACTTTCAGGGCTGAGAGCAGAGCCAAGCACAGGGCAAGGTTTGACAGAGGCCAAGGACATCCCGGGATGCCGTGCCCCTCTCCGCCCCTGCACAGGAGCAGGGCTGAGTTAGTGTTACCCATTCCTCTCTCAAAGTAGCCAAATTTGAGGGCTCTAGCTTCGAAGAGCACTTGGGGGAGGGGATAGGGTGTTTCTCACTGCCCCCACCCCCTCCGCCTTTCTCTCCAGCTGCTCTTTCAGCTAATTAATGGAGTTCTGGGGCCTCCTTGACCCCCAGGGAGGCCCTGGCTGCTGCCTGGGCCTGAGCCTTAACTCCTTCCCCTCCCCAGTGGGCACTGCCCTGGGCACATTGGATGCCATCCTCTGGGCAGTCTAGCAACCACTGAGAAAGGCAGGGCCTGGCAGTGGGGAGCAGTGAAGTCCCTGGAACAGGAAGTTAGCTTTAGCACCCCGCCCCCAGGGCAGGCAGGCCAGCCGGGAGGGACACCGTCAGGAGACTCTTCCCACCACCTGCTGCCAAGGAGGGCCTTTACCAACCTTGGCCAGCCAGGAGCAGGTACCTTTAAATGCTTCCCTAGCAACCAGCTCCTCCTCCCCTGTCCACCCCCACCCCGAGGCCCTCCCAAGGAAGTCAGCTCAGAGACTCTGCTGTATTCCTGGTTTCCCTGCAAAGGGAACGTTCCTGGGAGAGTCAGGGCGGCCTGGGATGGATCCGGGGTCAGGCAGAGGCTGGGATGGGGACTCAGAGACCACCTTCCAGCTGTGGCTGCAGCTGCTTCTCTGGGGCCATCTGATTGTCCGCCTCCTGGGCTACCTGCGCCATACCCTCTGGGCACCTAAGCCGCAACCAGCACCTTGAGCCTCCCTGGCCACGGGCAGATGGGCCCCTGAGCACCCCATCCCACTCCACTCCCCGCCCTTGTACCCTCTGCTGGAAGAGGCAGGAAGCAGAGGTGAGTATGGGGACTCCTGGCTGGGTTTTTCCCCCATCATTATTCCTCTTTATCTGCCCTCTCTTCCTGCCACTGCCACACCCTGTCCCTCACCCCCAAATCTGGCAAGCTGATGAGAGCGCACACAGCCTGGTCCCTCCCGTACTTTGGAAAGGCCGGAGCAGGGCTGTGTCAGGATCAAGGCGTCCTTGTGGAGCCTCTTAGGGGGGTAACAACAGACAGAGACACCGACCCACCACGTTGGGAAAAAACAGGATGTGGCATTTCTCAGGGACAACTGAGAGGAAAAGAAGAAGCAGGACCTGCTTTTCTCCTGGATTCCTCTCAAATGCACTCCTCTCTGCCTTCTTGGGTGGGTGACGGTAGAGTCCCAAGAGGGTACTTCACCCCCTGCCCCCCTGCCACCTTCATCCAGAATTCAGCGTGTACATTTGGAGGTTTCCAAGGAAGGTGTCAAGAAAGATTCCGCTAGTGAAACCCTTGCAAGCGGTGCAGCCCCCAGGCTCAGAGAGTCCTCAAGACAAGTTGGTGGCTCAGCCAGGCATACCAAGCGAGGACCCTCAGCCATTCCTGACTGCCCCCTCTCTGCCCGGTCATTCTTCATAGGGCTTTCCTAGCCAACTATCTCTCCTCCATCTGCCACTCTTGTGGCCCCCCACAGAAGGCTCTTCTCTTGGAACACGGAGGGAGAGTTAGGATTGATGGGGGGAGGGGTGTGGCTACCCACAAGGCTGTGGGCATTCCTGGCACTGCCTACGGGTGAGATAGGCAAATGACAGGCAAAGCCAAAGTACAAGTGTGCAGGACCCTCTTAGGGTGGCGCCTGTCCCAGGGACACCAGGGTTGAGGATAGCTCTGTCCATGGGCCACCCTGGTGCCCTGTGACCCGTCAGAAACAAAGCACTTAATCTCATGGGTGTGAGAGACTGGAAAGTGATCAGAGGCCAGTCTTCTCATCTGTCCAATGAGAGTAATAGCAGCTCTGAGCCATCAGTGTAGGAATTAAGCATGGAAAGCATTGAGTGTGTCACAGAGCTGACACACAGAGAAGGTCCCTGAACAGCAGCACGGCTGGCCCCAGGTGGGCCATTGCAAGGACAGGTCCACACCGCAAGAGTCCGTCAGGCTGTGCATTCAAGATCTGAGCATTCAGTGCTCTACCTGTATTTTATATCTCTATTTTAAAATATACTTGAACCTCCCTGAAGACTCCACGCTTCCACTGCAGGTAGGGGGCGCAGGTCCAATCCTTCATCAGGGAAGTTCTGCCTGCCAAGCCATGAGGCCCCAAAAACTTAAAAAATACTTCACAGCAAAATTAATAGCTGACGTTTACATAGCTCTAACACCCTGTGCCAGCCACCATCCAAACCCCCTTTGCCAAGATTAACTCCTTCAGTCCCCACAACTACCCTACTGGGTCATTACTATTATTATCCCCAGTTTACCAGTGAGGAAAACTGAGGCCCAGAGGTCAGTTGCCTAAGGTCACACAGCTCCTTAGGGACCAGGCCAGGAGCTGAACTTGATCTTATCCCAGAGTCCTGGCCCCTACCTACTTTGCTGGGGTGCTGTTCCACACTGGTGGGAATGCCTGTTTTCAGGCTTCAGTTGGGGGGGGTTGGTGAATAGGGAGAGCAGATAAAAGGAATGTGGGGGCGGGGCAAGTAAACCAAAGGAGAGAGTGGACACAAAGTAACAAGCCCAGGGTCCGCAGGGAAATCTTCAATGCTAGCTGGATGGTGGTTACCTGGGGCTGCTGAGGGGCCTGTAGGGGGCAGGCATCAGGCGAGGCTTTCTTTGAAGCGGCTCAGGAGCCAGGGGCCCTCCATTGGCAAAGGCAGGAATGGAGCCAGCTGGGGGCCAAGGCAACAGCTGAACCCCCCAAGGGCGCCTGCTACCCGAGCCCCAGAGGCCTCCACCCGGGCCGGCCTCCCCAGAGAAGGGACCAGAGGAGCCGCCAAATCCAGAGGCTATAAATACCTCGGCTGGCGTCGTCCCTGGCCCTGGAATGTCGGTCAGAACTGGGGCGAGTGGGGGTGGGCTGGCCCAGGCACTGTTCTCTGTCCCCCAACGAGTGACCCCCCAAGTCTCCCTGTCCCCCATTGTGGACAGAGTTGAGACTGGACCCCACCTCTCTGTAGTAAAGGGGACCCATGCCCCAGCCCAGATCAGGTCCCCCCACCCACCCAGGGTTACCCTCAGACTCAGCCAGGAAACCCAAAGGCACAGGGAGAAGGTCAGGCTCTAGGTTAAGGTGACTGCACCCCACTTTCCACAAATCGGCATCTCCCCAGGAATAGCCTGGGTCTACGCCAGCAACATGGGGTCTTCTCACTGTCTTCCTGTCTTTCTTTCAGTGAAAGAGTTCTTAGCCAAAGCCAAAGAAGATTTTCTTAAAAAATGGGAAAATCCTGCTCAGGTAAGCCCCCTGGGTACAGAGTCCCGGGAGGGGTGACTGACAGCCCCCTCATTCCCAACCACGTCCAAGTGACATGGCTAGGATTTTTGGGCCCTGTATAGCCGCCTCACCTGCCCTCATTCAACCCATCGATGCTCATGGGGGCACCTGATCACACATTGCCAGGCTCCTCCACCCCACCACCCCCTTCCAACGGGCGGCCCCTGCCCCCCCAGGCAGCTGCCAGAAGCTCCTGGGCCCCTGGCCAGGGCTGGATCCAGACCCTGCCACCAGCCTTGAGGAATGCGCCCTCTGCCATCTTGTTTTTCCGCCCCCGTCCTTACCGGCTTCGTTCTACCCGGTGCCCACGGCCCCCTCTGCTGGTGGCAGAGGGGACGCCCCAAACTTGGGCTGCGCAGTCTGCAGGGGTTGGGGTGGTCCCTGACCCTCCAGAGCCCTCTGCCCACAGAACACAGCCCACTTGGATCAGTTTGAACGAATTAAGACCCTGGGCACGGGCTCCTTCGGGCGGGTGATGCTGGTGAAGCACACAGAGACCGGGAACCACTACGCCATGAAGATCCTCGACAAACAGAAGGTGAGTCTGGCCCTGCAACACGGCCCAGGCCCCGGCCACCAGGGCTCTGCCCAGGCAGTGGTCACCGCCTGGAGCACCCCCATAACGTGCCAGACCCAGGGGCAAGAAGGGTACCATGCTGCCTTCAGAAAGCTTCCTCTCCCAGGGAGCCACCAGTGCCAATCCCAGCATGGATGCGGCATCAGACACCTAGCCCGTCTCGAGAAAGCCAAGCATTTTCCAGCATGAGGGGAGTGATGTCTACGCAGACCTCCTTTCTGTAAATATTTTTGCCAGGCAAAATGCTCTAGAGCAGCACTGTCCAGGAAAAATATCACATATGGTTTTACATTTTCTAGACTCCTTGTTTTATTTTTATTTATTTGGCCAAGCGGCTTGTGGGATTTTAGTTCCCTGACTAGGGATGGACCCGGACCCTCAGCCATAAGAGCATGGAGTCCTAACCACTGGACCACTAGGGAATTCCCTGGAACCCTCATTTTAAGAGCTTTAAAAAAATACAAGTGGAATTCATCTTAACAATGTGTTGTAATTAAGTCAGTATATCTCCAATATTATCATTTCAACATATGTATCCAGTGTAGAAATATCATAAATGAGACACTTTACATTCTTTTTTTTTCCGTACTAAGTCTTAGAAATCCAGAATGTACTTTACACTTAGAACACATCTTCGTTTGGATGTTCATTTTCACTGGAAAGAAAAGAAAAAGACAAGTTGAAAAGGCAGATTCACACAGCCCAAGTTGTTCCAAACAGGCTTGAAAGTTGCATTGAGTATCAGTTTTTTAATTTTCATTGTAAATACGCTGAGTTTTATTGTTTAAAGCATCTTTTGGGGGCTGTGCTGAATCTTTGTTGCTGCTCAGGCTTTTCTCTAGTTGTCGCAAGCGGGGGCTGCTCTCCGGTTGGGGTGCACAGGCTTCTCATCGCAGGGGCTTCTCTTGTTGTGGAGCTCAGGCTCAGTGTTGTGGCACGTGAGCTTAGTTGCTCTGAGGCAGGTGAGATCTTCCCAGATCAGGGATCAAACCCCCATCTCCTACACTGGCAGGCATATTCTTGACCACTGAGCCACCAAGGAAGCCCCAAGATACTTTCCATTTTAAACTTGATCTGTCAGTCAACCAGCCATGTTTCAAGTACTCAGGCTAGTGTGGACTGTCCTGGACAGTGCAGGTGTAGACCCAGAGGATGTTGTGAACCAAGCAGAAGAAGCCCCATTGCAGTGGGGCTCAGAGCTGACCGAGGGGCCAGACTGCGTACGTGTGACAAGCTGGTCTGAGGTTGTCTAGCTGCATGTGACCTTGGGCACCACACTTCCCTTCTCTGCATCTGGGCTTCCAGACCTGCATGGTCCCAGTGCATCCTCCTCAGGACTCCTGTCAGTATGTGAGGCGGCTGCTGGGGATAGCTGAGGGCTGAGGAGGAATTAGCCCCGGGTTCAGCTGGATTGTGGGGAGGGGCACGCTCTAGTTGCAAGGAAGGTATTTCTAAACCCCCCACCCCTTGAGTGCCCCTTCTGCCTGTATGTTCTGTTTCAGCTCAGCTGCCCCTTCCTCCAGGAAGCCTTCTCTGACTCCTCAGACTTCACCGGGTGCCTTATCTGGGCATCCACAGGCCCCCAGCTTCCCCTACCACGGCTCTGACCCCTGTGGCCTGGTGACTCATGTGTTCTTGCCCTGAATTGCATGACTGCATGCCATGTGGGGACAGGCACCTGGCCCAGGGCTTGACAGTCCCCAGCCACTCAAACGGTGTGTGTGGTTTTGTTTTTTTTTTTTTAGGTCAAAGCTTATTTATTTATTTATGACTGCATTGGGTCTTTGTTGTGCAGTGCGCTCAGGCTTTCTCCAGTTGCGGCGAGTGGGGGCTACTCTCTAGTTGCTATGTGCTGTGCGGGCTTCTCATTGCCATGGCTTCTCTTGTTGCGGAGCACGGGCTCTAGGGCATGCGAGCTTCAGTAGTTGGGACTCGCAGGCTCACTGGTTGTGATACATGGGTTTAGCTGCCCCATAGCATGTGGCATTGTCCCAGACCAGGGATCGAACCCGTGTCCCCTGCATTGGCAGGTGGATTCTTCACCACTGGACCACCAGGGAAGTCCCCACTCATACAGTTGTAGCTGAAGGACCTGGCCCGGCCCTGGCACCTCTCCTTTTTTTGGGGGTGGTCAGGAGGAAAAGGACTCGCTCACACCCCATCCTCTCCACTCTCCCGTCCCACTCCTGCAGGTGGTGAAGCTGAAACAGATTGAGCACACCCTGAACGAGAAGCGCATCCTGCAGGCGGTCAACTTTCCGTTCCTTGTCAAACTCGAGTTCTCCTTCAAGGTGGGGTTCCAGTGGCGGCAGCCCGGGGCCGCTGCCAGGCAGTGCAGCCTCTGGGTTCCCAGAGCTGGGGCCGGACCGATCACCACCAGTGGGTGTCCGCTGTTGGGGCGGGGGTGTGCAAATCAGCCTGGGGCTCTGATAGCCCCAAGTTCAACTGGGCCTGCCAGCCTCTAGCTTGATAACCTGGGGCTAGTCCCTCAATCTGGATAATGTCCCTCAAAATCATCATTCTGTTTATAGCAAGAACCTGACACATGGCCACAAGCCATGCCACTCAGCCTGGGTTCCAGTGCCGGCCCTGAACTTCCTGGCCGTGTGACTCTGGCCTGGAACTTTACTCCCCTGAGCCTTGGTTTCTTCATCTGTAAAATGGGTATCATGGCAGTCCCACCTGGGGCTGCCATAACAGTTCAAAGCACAGCATGAGCGCCCTGTGTGAGCTGTTTTGGGCATCATCCTAAGCCTTGACTGCGAGAGCTGGGAAAGGCCACTCAGGGTCTGTGAACCCTGCAGTCTCAAGGGCCCTGCACTTAGTTTAAGCTTCTGCTGCCACCTTCTTGAAATTGATAATTATGTTTTTTAACAAGGGGCCTCACACTTTTATTTGGGGGGCCCCACAAATTCTGTAGCCCATCCTGGTCCCAGTTGACAGATGATAAAACCGTGGCCCCAAGAGCCTTGCTCAAGACAGTCACAGACATGAGCCACCACAGAGTTCTGACTGCAGCCCAGACACGCCGGCCAGTTCTCTCATGTACCCCTAACCGGCCCTCCCTTTGGGCCCCCATGAGCAGGATGACAGCTGCCCCTAGTTTCTCGCAGGCAGAAGGAAATGAGACAGGTAATTGGTGAGCACAGCACCTGGCACTTGGAACGTGCTCTGCTTGGGAGCCAAGATGGTTGTTGTCACTTTCAACACCTGCCGGGTCGGGGCACTAGGCCTGCAGATGGGGCCCAGGGCTTGGGGAGCAGAGCCCTGATCACTTGCTGCTTCCCACAGGACAACTCAAATTTATACATGGTCATGGAGTACGTGCCTGGTGGGGAGATGTTCTCACACCTGCGACGGATCGGGAGGTTCAGGTGAGCCCGACGTCCCACCCCGCCACCGTGGGGCTGTCCATGGGCATCATCCGTGGAAGTGGTCTCTCGGTCCCAGTGGGTTCTTGGTCCCCCTGAGCTGAGGAATCTGAATCTACAATGTCTCAACTACCATGAAACAAAACAAACACAGTGACTTAGGTGTCACCCCGTGAGTGGTTGATTTTATGTCCTTTAAATTTATGCTCTCGTTTTATTTTACTTATTTATATAGCGATACATTTTATGTACAATAAAGTGCACAGGTTTTCAATACCCGGTCCCATGAGTTTTGACAGATGCATACATGTGTGTAGCCATCATCCTGGAAAATTCCCTCCAATGCCTTTCTTGGCAAATCACCGGCCCAACAAAGGCAAACGTCCTTTCTGGCTTTCAAACACCATAAGT
Source organism: Oryx dammah (assembly GCF_014754425.2). NCBI lineage: Eukaryota > Metazoa > Chordata > Mammalia > Artiodactyla > Bovidae > Oryx > Oryx dammah. Next base: position 97,538,735 of record NW_024070189.1, on the reverse strand, counting down.
GCGTTTGGTCTGGGTCTGGACTTGATATAAATGGACTCACACAGTTCATAGTCTTTTGTCCCTTTCTTCTCTTGCGCCACATAACCATTTTGAGACCCAGCCACATTGCTGGGTATGTTCCTCATTTGTCCTGGTGGTGGTGTTGGGTCCAATCCCATCGTATGAATCTCTTGCAACCTGTGATTCCATTCCTCTGCTGATGGACACATGGGCTGTCTCCAGCCTGGGGCTGTAGATGAAGGAGGTTGCTCTGTGGGTGCTTTTTTTTTTTTTTTTTAATCACAAAATAAGGCTTTTCATTATTTAGCTTCTTACAGCACTCACACAAGAGAAACTGACAAATCCACCTCCTTGTTGTTTAGTCGCTTCAGTCGTGGCTGACTTTTTGCAACCCCATGGACTGTAGCCCTGCCAGGCTCCTCTGTCCATGGGATTTCCCAGGCAAGAAGATTGGAGTGTGTGGTCATCCCCCTTCTCCATCTGCTGATGCATCGTGATCACCTAGGCTGGAGACAGCTCCTCAGGCCCACCTGCCGAACTGCTCCGGGGCGGCGGGCGCTGCGGGTATGGCCACTCCCACTCACCCATCCCCTCCTCTGTTATCTCCATCAGTGAGCCCCACGCGCGCTTCTACGCCGCCCAGATTGTCCTGACCTTTGAGTACCTGCACTCGCTTGATCTCATCTACCGGGACCTGAAGCCGGAGAACCTCCTCATCGACCAGCAGGGCTACATTCAGGTGCCCACTGGGCCGGGCGAGGGGGCAGCCCCAGGTGGCCCCGGCCTGAACCCTCCCGCCCTCCAAGCCAACCGCCCGTCCTGTACCCGCAGGTGACAGACTTCGGTTTCGCCAAGCGTGTGAAAGGCCGCACCTGGACCTTGTGTGGGACCCCCGAGTACCTGGCCCCGGAGATCATCCTGAGTAAAGTAGGCGCCTCCCGACCCCTCCCACCGCCCAGAGGCCTGTTCCGCCCGCGCCCCCTCCACACCCTTCTCCCCACACCTGCACCTCACCCTTCTCCCTCCAGGGCTACAACAAAGCTGTGGACTGGTGGGCCCTGGGGGTCCTCATCTACGAAATGGCCGCAGGCTACCCGCCCTTCTTCGCCGACCAGCCCATCCAGATCTACGAGAAGATTGTCTCTGGGAAGGTGAGGCCCGGATGCAGGGGGCTCAGCCCTAAGACCGTCATGCCCACTTCCCCGTCCACCCTGCCCACTGTGGAGCCCCGCTCATCACTGTCAGAACAATCTTGAGAATTCCCTGATGGCCCAGCGGTTAGGACTCCATGCTTGCTTCCACTGCAGGGGGCTTGGGTTTGATCCCTGGGTCGGGGAACTAAGTTCCACATGCCTCAAGGGGCAACCAAAGAAAAACCAAAAGAACAATCTAGAAGTTCATGAAGTCAGGCCAGGTGGTGATACCAGACAGACCCACCACACTGAGGCCACCACTTCACACAGCCTCACTCATCTCTGGACCTTCAGTGCCAAAACCCCACGGGTTTCCAAAAACCCCAGGCTTCGTTCAAACTCCTGCCCTGCCTGACATGAGCCTCATCTCACTTCTACATGACCCTCTTAGCCTAAGTTTCCATAAGTTTGACAGCAGAAAAACAAGTGTGTTCAGTTCCCAGGCGCTACCCTAGAGGGCGTCACCCCGGACATATAGCCCCACCTCCTTTCCCAAATGCAGACTTTCTAGCTTGGTGTGGGTAAGGGGTGGCTGAACTGTTAGAGCCCTGGAGTGCATTAAGTGCCTACTCCCCATGCACCCCCTGGGTCGTACAGCACTGTGAGGGAGGAGGAAGCTGAGGCCCAGAGACTGGACATGTCTGGTTCAAGATCACACAGCACTGTTGTCCCGAAAGAGGCTGGGGGCCCCAAGTCTGCCTTCGGTTCACCCACCTCCCCTGGAGGACCAGCCATCCCTCCACCTGGCTCAGAAAGTGGTGGAAGTGGCTCCCAGCTCAGCCTCGGTGGGCTGACCTGGTTCTAAGTCCTGGCTCTGCCATCCATCAACTTTGAAACCTCAAGCCAATATCTTTGCTTCTCTGAGTCTCATCCATCTCAGAACTGGGGAACAAGCCACTTGCCTCTCAGGGAGGTTTAAGAGAGTCACCAACTACAAAGTGGAGTTGTTAAAAAAGGGAAAGATGAGGTGTCTGCCACAAGGCAGAATAGAGGTTGCCAAGAAAATGGCCCAGAGTGGGGAGAAAAAGTCATAGAAGTTTCTGAGGGGGAGAGGAGAAGATGAGCTTGACTCCCTTCTTTGTAGCATTTTACAGTTCCCACGCACCCTCAGCGGGATTATCTCCCTCATGCAGCCTTGGGATATCTGCCCCGTGCCAGAGAGGCAGGCACGGGCCCAGAGAGGTTAAGGCGGTGGCCAAGGTTACACAGCATGTAAGAAGCAGAGCGGTGCTGGAAGTCAGTTCTTGTAGCTGTAAATCCACTGACTACTTATATACAAGGTTATGGCCTCAAAGCGTTTGGGGGAAGTTGCTGGAAGAGTTATACTGAGCCTTAAAAAAATGGAAGAGCCTTAGCTATGCCGAGAGAGAGAAATACAAAAACGATTATTTCTCTCCAAAACATGAATATTTCTGAAGTCTCCCAACCCCAGCAGAGCTGCCTTAAGAAGCAGTGGCTAAGGATGCAAGTTTTGGAGTCCATCAGACCCCACATATGGAACCAACCTGTCCTGCTCCTCAGTGTGACCTTGGGCAAGCTGTTTAACCCTGCCAAGCCTCAGTTTCCTCTTCTGTAAAATGGGAACCTCGGGAATTCCCTAGCAGTCCAGTAGGTAGGAGTCTCTGCTTTCACTGCCAAGGACCCAGGTTCAGTCCCTGGTCGGGGAACTAAGATCCCACAAGCTTCATGGTGAGGCCAGAAAAATAAAAAATCAAATGGGAACATCATAGCTCTTCCCTTGCTGCAGCGGTTCTCAAAGTGGTCCCCTCTCCAGCAGCATCAGCCTAACCCAGGCACTGGCTAGAAATATAAGCTCTCAGGCCCTACCCAGATCTCCTGAATCAGAAACTCCAGTGGGCCCAACAAACTGTTTTAAATGGGATTCCAACATACCATCCAGTTTGGGGTCCTCCACCCAATAAGACTGTTGGGTGAGGAAGGCAGAGTTTTGGGCTCCCCAAGCTCCAGAGGGGTTTCCCAGTCTTTCTGTGTTATCTGCTCTCCAGGTGCGGTTTCCATCCCACTTCAGCTCTGACTTGAAGGATCTGCTGCGCAACCTCCTACAAGTGGACCTCACCAAGCGCTTTGGGAACCTCAAGAATGGGGTCAATGATATAAAGAACCACAAGTGGTTTGCCACAACTGACTGGATTGCCATCTACCAGAGAAAGGTAGGGCACCCCCTTCCTTCCTCAGGTACTCTGGGGGGTTGGGGAGAAGTATTACCAATGGAGAGATGAAAAGGGAAGGGGAATCTTAAAATAGCCTTCAGGCTCTGGGTGAATCTAGATGTGCCAACTTAGAGCCGTGGGGGTCTAGAAACAGAATTGCAGACTCATTTGGCCACTCTGACCTTGGGCAGGAGACTACTCTCTCTGGAAAGTATTAATAATTTGCCCATCAATGTATTGGCTATAAAATTCTTTTTTTAAAAAAATGTATTCATATGCACTGGGTCTTAGTTGCAGCATGTGAACTGTTAGTTGCAGCATGTCGGCTCTAGTTCCTCGACTAGGGATCAAACCTGGACCCCTTGCCTTGGGAGCACAGGGTCAAAGCCACTGGACCACTAGGGAAGTCTCTATAAGATTCTTAAGATGAGTCCACACTCTAATGCTAAGCTCAGGCCTGGGTCAGAGTAAGTTATCTTATGAATGTTAGCCCATTCACATTTATTGTTGTAATGATGATTATGTTGACTGCTGAGGTCTGAGTGGTTCTTGACCCCTCTCCAGGTGGAAGCTCCCTTCATACCAAAGTTTAAAGGCCCTGGGGACACAAGTAACTTTGACGACTATGAGGAGGAAGAGATCCGAGTCTCCATCAATGAGAAGTGTGGCAAGGAGTTTTCCGAGTTCTAGGGGTGTGACTGTGCCCCCATGGGTTTTCTTTCTTTCCTTTTTTTTTTGGTGGGGGGGTGGGAGGGTTGGATTGAACAGCCAGAGGGCCCCAGAGTTCCTTGCATTAATTTAACCCGCCCAGCCCCACCCTCCAGGGTAGGGGGAGCAGGAAGTCCAGGTATTTGGGGCAAAACACCAGCTGCTCCCCCTCACCCCCTTTGCCCTCCTGCCTACCCCTACCCACTGCTTTTGCCTTCCTTCCACAGCCCCCCACCCCAGCCCACTTCTGCCTGTTTTAAACGAATTTCTCAGTTCTTCCCTTCTTCAGGTCAGACCAGGTCTCCCTGGTTTCAGGGACAGGGTGTGGCAAGAGGGGCCCAAACTTAACTACAGCCACCCCTCCCCCCCCCCCAAAAAAAAACCCGACAAAAACCCGACAGGCACCACTTTCTAACGGTGAATGAATGAAAAGCCAACCTTGCCTTCAGAATAATCCTGCCAGGGAAGGAGAGATTTTAGTGACACGTTCAGTGGGCCACTTGCTATAATTTTTTAAAAAAATACAATTTACAATCTTAATTTAAGTTCCACCAATGCCTCCCTCCCTCCTTCTTCTCCCACCCTTTCCCATGCCCCTCCTCTTCAAATCGTTTTTTTTTTTTTTTTTTTAATAAAAAAAGGGGGAAGCAGACTGACTAAAAAATAAGGAGCTGGGGTTCGGCCCCCACCCCCAAGCTCCTAATCTCTCCTGCCTCCTCCCCCCACCCCTTCCCCCAGGATCCCCTGTCAAGCCTGAAAGGGTCTCAGCCCCTTTAGGAAGCCCCTAGTCTGTTCTGCCCCCAACAGACCTTTCTTCACCCTTGGGCCCAGACAAAGCAGCTGCCCCTCTCCCTGCCAAAGAGGAGTCGTCCCCTGAAAAGACAAGAGGGGGAGCCCCGAGCTCAGGGTCGTCCCTCCCAGTAACACTCTCCCCAAACTCCTTGATTTTATTCTCAGCTAGATTTTATTGTCCAGCCTCCTGTCAGTTGGGAAGGCAATCACCGCAAAAGGAGGTAGAGCGCCCCCTCCCCCGGGTTCAAGGCCAGGGTTGCTGGCGAGGGGCTGCTTGTTTTATTCGCCCAGCAGCCTCCGCCCTCCACCCCCCATCTTGGGCGCTCCTCCTCTGCTTAGCTGTCAGCTGTCAATCACCGGTTCTCCCCCCACCGCCACCACCCATTTGTGGTTTTTTCTCTCTTAATAGAAAAGTCTGGAGTCACCCCATTCATCCCCACATTTGTTCCTCTCATCATTTCTCCCCATCCCAGGAGGAGCTCTCAGGCCTGGGGTGGGACCCCGGGTGGGCGCGGGGGTTATTCAACCTGTGTGCTGCGAAGGACGCAACTTCCTCTTGAACAGTGTGCTGTTGTAAACATATTTGAAAACTATTATCAATAAAGTTTTGTTTAAAAAAAAAGTGTCGCTAGTGTTCCTGACTTTGGTCACCCACCCACGCACCCCCAGGGGGTTGGAAAGAGAATTTCGGACCCCAGCATCCAAGCTGATCAGCACCTGGCCTGGAGTCCTTGTAAAGCTGGGTTTAGCTGGAATTCTGCCACTCCCCTCCGCCCTGCCGGAGAAGGGGGCGCCAAACTGCCCTCTGACCCAAGATTAGGGGTCCCCACATTCTGAGGCGCACCCCCTCTGCGTCCAACGAGAGGCCGAAAGGGCGGGAGCTCTAGGGAGACGCTGGGGCCGGCGCGCCGGGAAGCCGAGCGGCGGCGGGGGCGGCCCTAGCAGGGGGGGTATGGGGTGGTGGAGACCGTGTGCGCCCCCCTCCCCGCGCAGGCCAAGCACGCCCAAGGGGCGCGGAGGCGGCGGTGGTCCGAAGGTCCCTGCGGCGCCGGGCGAGCGCAGTGGCCCGGCCAGCGGGCGGCGAGTTCCCGGTAAGTGCGGTCCCGAGAGCGGAGCGCGCCGGGGAGGCGTGGAGAGGGGGGCTGGGCGCCGGGGACGTCTGGGTCCCGCGCCCAATGGCTGGAGGGCGGCCGAGCACCGCCCGTCCGCCCCGCCCGCCCCCTCTCCCCTCCCCCCGGCGCTCCCCTCCCCCTCCCCCGCCCGCCGCTTTCCCCCGCCCCCGCCCCGGCGCCAACTCCGCGGCGCCTCCTTAAAAAGCGCGCGGGAGTTGTAAGGGGGGGCCGGGGCGAGCCGGAGTGAGCGAGAGCGCAGGGTAAAGGGGGCGGGCGGGGGGCCCGGGCTCCACCTTAAAAGCGGGCGCGTGGGGGTGGGAGGGAGGAAGGCGGGCGGCGGGGAGGAGGGAGGGAGGGAAGGAAGGGGGGCCGGAGTGTCCCGGGCGCAGGGCGCGCGTGCGGCGGCGGCGGCGGCGGGGAGGGGCCGGCCGCGCCGCGCTCCCCTCCTCCCTCCTCGCATCCCCGGCCCCGCGCGCGCCCAGCAGAAGCGGGTCTGTGTGTGTGTGCGTGCGTGCGAGTGAGTGAGTGTGTGCATATTTTTTTCTCTCTTTTCTTTCTCTCTCACTGTTTTTTTTCCTCTCTCTCTCGCTCCCTCTCTCTCTCGTTCTTTTTTTTTTTTTTTTTTTTGCAAAGAAACAGCAGCGCCGCCGCCGCTCCGCCGAGGCGCTGCGCCCCCCGGGGGGGGAGGCGGAGGAGGCGGGCAGCGGCGGAGGGAGGGGTGCCGGGGAGGGGGGCGCCGCGCTGGGAGGGAGGCAGCGCGCACGGTGCAGCCGGGCCGGGCGGGAGGCATGGCGGGGCCCCCGGCCCTACCCCCGCCGGAGACGGCGGCGGCCGCCACCACGGCGGCCGCTGCCTCGTCGTCCGCCGCTTCCCCGCACTACCAAGAGTGGATCCTGGACACCATCGACTCGCTGCGCTCGCGCAAGGCGCGGCCGGACCTGGAGCGCATCTGCCGGATGGTGCGGCGGCGGCACGGCCCGGAGCCGGAGCGCACGCGCGCCGAGCTAGAGAAACTGATCCAGCAACGCGCCGTGCTCCGGGTCAGCTACAAGGGGAGCATCTCGTACCGCAACGCGGCGCGCGTCCAGCCGCCCCGGCGCGGAGCCACCCCGCCGGCCCCGCCGCGCGCCCCCCGCGGGGGCCCCGCTGC